>NC_092633.1:72471304-72773724 GCF_039555335.1 Amphiura filiformis
TGTGTACATAGTAGACAAACAAAACCTAACAGACAAAATATGCATGTTGCATATGCAGGCAATATACATGTACTGCCTGGCCCGGCAATGTTTCCTGGACAGACAGTTGGACCAAACTGCTGAAAGCTGTGTCTTATGCTTTGTGTACATTTAATCATTTGTGTACCGTACCTGATTTGAGAGTAAAACAAAAATTCCTACATGTACCAGAGGGCCAGACCTAGAGTGCCAAAATATGCACATAAATTTAGAGGAAAGTAGAATGCATATTGAATAGCAATAATTGTGTTTACAAACATTCACAACCTTTACATGTATGTTCATATATGAATGGGGGATGGTGATTGTGGTGCATGCATGATAATATGAAAAGAAATTCCAGTAACCATGGTAACATTTAGAAGCTAGGGAAGACCTTGAGCCAGTGTCCATTGGTGATTCAGAGTGACAGCTCTTCCAAGAAAGAGCAGGGTGGTGACCATCCCTTAAAATGCAGAATTTGGATTTGGAAGGGCATCCAATCATAGGCAATCTAGGGCACCTTAATAGACTATGGTCTTAGTAGGGCACCTAGGCAATATTGCATGGGTTACTTTTGGTAGTGGGCTGGGCACCAAAAGCAAAGTCTTGGGGTATAAAAGGCAATTGGGCTCCCTTCGGGGGTGCATTCACCACATATTACAGGGGCTTGTAGATTGGAATACCTTTTGCAGACACCCATGAGTTAAGCCCGATCCTGACACCACTTCGCAGCGCGATGCGATGCTGCGATGAAACGCACGATGAAATTAAAATGTACATTTGTTTTAAAAGCATGTGGGGTCTGCATCTCCTTTTAAGGTCATTCTACCGACCTTGATTTTCCAGCAGCCAATCAGACGCGTGTACGGCTGCGATATCAAAATAAAAAGTTGAACATTGTTCAACTTTTTCATGACCAAAATTTCCACCGCGCGATGAGAATTTTCACCGCTGAGCTCGTAAAAACCTGGCTCAGATTACAGTTTTTATAGCATCGCAGTATCGCATCGCGCCGCGATGTGGAGTCAGGATCGGGCTTTAGGGCTCTGTTTTTCATTTAGAAATCATTTATTTTAGATGTTTCTGGAGGGATGAAAATGCGCTGTAGCCAGGATTGATGAGTAATTGAGTATTGAGCACACCCATCAGTGTCAGGAATACCAGAGGAATGTGACTCCCTCCACTGGTTTGTTTATTATTGCAAAAGCCTCTCAGTTGTATTGACATTAGCTTAATTTTGTGTGTCAAGCCAATTTAAACAAGTTGGATGTTTTCACTTTCCTTTCTTCAATTGGCAAACACTTGTCCTCTTGTAATGTGACAAATGTAATATTATTGGTCTTTAGCAAACAAAGGTATGTATTACACAGTACACTTACAGCTATTAAACATGTAGCTCCTGAAAAATGTGTGTAGGGTGCAGGGAGTAAATAATTGGTTTTAAACAGACATTCTCAGATTATGAATTTGAATTTTTCCTACATGTACAAATTTTTAGGAAATATCATCTGGGCATGTTGCATGGATACAGTCCAACCTCAGTTATTTCGCCCTCAATTGTCTAGATACCTCTGTTATCCAGACATGATCACAACTTTGAAGAAAACTTTGGAATGATCCATGCATAGTAAAGTACATTCTCCTACATAAAAGTTTTCTATTGATGTTGCTAAGTAGGCATTTCTCCACAACTTGAGCTTTGCCCCCCTCCCCACAGTTTCTCCTTTAAATTCCATTCTCCCTTGGTGCTGTCCCTGATTGAGCATGTATAGATCTGAAACAAGTGCTCAAATGTTTATGCATTTTCATTCTCCATCCCTAACACCCCAGATGTGGTTGGGTTGGAGGTGGAGGTGTCCAGGCTTTGTGTTGTGTGGCTTGGCCCTACTCCATCCAGTAGAGCCACACAGGGTTTGAGATTGTTGATGTTCTCCAGGGTTATGGCTTTTAAGTGAAATAATAAGGCCTCTAAATAGCTATTCTAACTTGCATCAGCAAATGATAATGTTGTTTGAAAATTGGAATATTATAATTTATTAGTAAAAATTGTATCGCAATTTTGATTTTTGAACCCCACTTTGCATGTTGTATTGCAATTCAACTTTGGCAAATTTTGGAGTGCAAGTCACAATGGGATGATCCTATTTTATTTTTTTTAACCCATTTTGATCCAATTTAGTATTATCTTCAGCATTATTATGTTTGCACATGTATGAAGTGTTGACGAGGTGAAGTCATTCTGGCAGCAAGGCAGCAGGATAAATTGACAATTTCGCCCCCTTGGAAATTTACAGAGAATTGTTAATTTAAGGGGGTACTACACCCATGGCAAATGTTGTGCCTATTTTTGCATTTTTCTAAAAGATTATAACACATTGGTGACAAGTTAGATATGTATATTATAGGGCAAGGACTACAACTACTGTACTGAAAATTCAGCAACTCAAAGCAAGTAGTTATTGATTTATTGATCAAATATTGGTTTTCCTCATTTTTGACTGTAACTCCACAACTGTTGTCTGTGCTGAAATAAAATTTCCAGTGCAGTAGTTGTAGTCCTTGCCCTATAATATACATATCTTACTTGTCCCCAATGCGCTATAATTTTGGAGAAAACTGCAAAAATAGGCACAAAATTGGGTAGGGGTGTAGTACCCCCTTAATGTAGTTCATTTGTCAGGTGTACATTGTCAAAGTCTGAGTTCTTCCGTCTCAAGTCTTTGCTTTACTATGCCTCAGTTGAAAAGTCACCAAAATGATTATTTCATGGTTTAAGCTTTACATGCTATGATGGATGGTTTATAAAATGGATGGTTGATAAATGATTTGAAAAATAATAGGTATAGCATTAGCTAATTGTTGTATGGAGAAACATACATCATAAGTTCCTGAAAAGAAGAGGTTGACAGGTCCCAAAGCAGAAAAAATGGTCCTTCCTTTATGGATTATGGATTTTTAAAAAGTCAAGGCCAATTACAGGTCTATGAACTACCTGCAAATTGTGATCATTTATTATATTTTCTAACAAAACGTTATATAATTTTCTGTTCTATACGTGGACAATACCAACAGCTATCATACAGCCTGTTTCCACAGAAGACACGCCGTTGCACGCTTTTTTTACCCGCTATTTTTTTGGTACGGAAATGTTGAAAACCATTTCCCTGCATGTTTCCACTATAAGAGCATAAATTCATAATGTATGCAGGTGGCTTAGTTTTCAAATTATCAGCCTGTAAAGTTGACACTTTTACTTCAACCCTTTCATGCATTTCTTTGAAAAATCCTCGTATGGACTTCGTTCCTTCTGACTGTTCCTTAAATGGGGGCTCTCAGACCAGTCTCATATCCCTGGTCAGACAGCGGGGCTCTGTCCAAGTATTTTTCTGGAAAGCTGTATTTCAAAGAGCTCTACCTAGTAAATGCCACTAGGCACTAACTATGTTGTATGGTAACCGATAATAAACTTATAAAATGTGTTATACAAAACCGTGATGCTAATAACACAATAGTTCCAATCACATGCCTACAATGTATACATCAAGTAACAATTGAGCTACAGCACCATTGGTGCTCTTGTTGAAACAAAGCTTAAAATGTAGTAGCTTTTAAATAAGAAATTACCTTGCCCTCTAAGTAAAATTCAATATAACCAATCAGTGACATGTTTGTCTAATACTGTTTTCTAAATTCACAATTTTTGTTTTCTACAACCTGTATGATTTATAGGGAGTACCACCATAGTTTGTTTTGATGTGGAACTTAAAACCACAGATCATTAGCTGTTGGGACAGGGGCATAACCGGGTTTTGGGTGCGGGGAAGGGCAAATAAAATATATCTTCTCGGTTTGGTAGTAGGAGGTAGTTGTGTTGTCTCTTTTGATTTTTTGTCAGAGCGGGGGCACTGCACTCGGCCGCCCCTTACCCCTGGCTATGCCATTGTATTGGGAACCTGTTCACCAACAGAGTCATGCTTGACAGTTAAAATGATAATACATCTAAAAGAAACAAGAGATTGGTACAATTCAAGTGAAACTAATTTTAACTAGTTTTTAATTGTTTTCGCCAAAGCACTCAAAATGCAAACAATCATGCAAGGTTAAAATGCGTTCATGTTTGCAAGGTGATGTGCCCTGTTTCACTTCCTTGCACCTTCTGATGACAACACCTACAGTATTTTGTTTATCCTTGTAGCATTTATGAATGAAGAAAAGATATTACATGAGTAAGGACTTGAAGAGAAAGTTGTTGATTGAGATGATGGGTATTGTCATGATTATAGTGAATAAAGTCTCTAGATTGTCAGTCTCCAAGTCTTTAGGCAGTGCAGTGGTCTGTAAAAAGAAAAGTAGCTTAGGCCCTTGAGTTTAGTTAGGTGGGAGGTGCTTATATATGCGTGACTTTTGTATAATCCAAGCCTATTGGCCTTTCATTGAACTTACCGCTTAGACAGATGAATCAATCCTCCAGGTAAATTTGGAAAAAAGAGAAAAGACTTGTTGGCAGAGAAATCAAGCATGCAATGGAGGTCAAAAAACTAAAAAAGAGATGAGCAGAGAAACTTGTGTACTACATTTGAACCCAGAACTAATTTTGCAGTGATTGCATTCAGTCATTGCAGTCTAGACATGCTTTGAAAAGTTCTGCAATTTAGTGATTTATGTACTCCCACTACTTGTGACAGAAACTATACATTTCTGGTTTATACAGTATCAGATTTTGCATTCATTGCAATTGTAGCATTTGGTGTGTTCGTACGCATTCTTTACACAAACCTGGTCGTTTGGGATCATTGATCACTCTGTGCAGCTACTGACTTGTCATGCCGGTAGTGAAGAAGCCAAGCGTTCAAGATGATGATGATTGTACAAGCCAAACAGTACTACAATCTACCAGTGAAGGTAATGTAAGGCATTCTGGCCCATGTTGCCGCAGAGCTGCTGCAAAGAAAAGGAAGGTTGGTGGTTCAGTGTGGAGAATGCTTCACCCAGATTTGTTCAAATTTATACTAAATTGGTGATGGAGAAAATTCTGTAAGAGTTTGACAATGATCAAATCAGTAGTTGTAAAACATTCAGGTTTGTGGGTTGCTGTACACGAAGGCAGGTTTTAGTAAACATAAAGCCATAATGTATGATCTTATAATATGATATTGGTTAATTGTTTTCAAACCAGAGTTTTGGCATATTTTTGTATTAAAATGTTCACACATGCCACAACTTTCCCCTAAATGGAATCAGCCAAATTTGTTGTACTTGTCAGGTTAACAGTGCAATTTAGACATAATTTTGTATTCAGACATCAAGTCCCCGTAGAACTCCATGTTAAACTTCACTTTATCTTGTTATTTTGGCTTAAATAGTCAGTATTGATTTAATATTTCAGCATTTTGAGTAAAGAATAACAGAATGGTTGGAAGTGGAAGGTTAATTGGAGAGACTTCTGAGAGAGGCAATCTGAATAGATAACATGGTTGAGTAGTAACACTAACATTTTTGTTTTAACCCTACATGAAACATCGCAGGTGCTTTTTGGCAAGGGGGAAGCAAAGAAGGAACGAAGAAGAAGGGGAAAACAGACAGTTTTGAACCATGGACCCCTTAGGTGCTATATATGTGCACGGGATAGCACCCCATGGGGTGCAGTTCCTTGGCCAGCCAAGCTTTCCATGCCCATATGTGTGTTCGCATCTTATGTTTGCAGTTACTTACCTTAGTGCATTGAGGATTTTTGTTTGGTCACATAGTCTTTTTAAAGTTTGATTACATTTGTATTTGGAGTTTACGAAAGCTACAAGTGCATGTATGTATGTGGGTATGTATGGGGGTGTGTGGGCATTCAAACTGGAGTTTTGTACATGTATATTTTATATTTATATTTACATTGCTACAAACATATGCCAACTGTCAAGCCTGATCCAACTGTGGAGCTCCATGGTTGGGTAAGCTTAAAAAACTGTGTCTTTGAGCCGTAGATGGGATATAACACCCCTCATTTTGTGATACAAAGACCCCCATACACAGGGGCGTAAATCCATTTTTGAAAGTGGGGGGGACACAATGAAAATTATTAGTAATTGATACTTCGGCGCGACGTAGGGGGGTGTCTGAGGGGGGATGTGCCCCCCTCAGAAGTAAGAAACTTTTGCAAAATGAAGACCTAATTGAAGCCATTTGGTGGACCATTTTGGCACTATTATTGTGTAAAATTTTAGCTTGAAACAGCTGAAAAACTGTGAAATGACGGCCTATATAACTTGTGGACAAGTCTTCACTAAAACAGAAAAAAGGACCACTTGTTTATGTATACGAGGGGAGGTGTATGAGGGGGATGTTCCGCCCTCAGGCGTTGGAAAATTTTGCAAAATGAAGGTCCAATTGAAGTCATTTGGTGCATAATTTTTACACTGTTATCATAAAAACAAACCAAAAAAGGGACCGAACTCAATTTGCAAAATTTTACTTTGAGATTCGGAATTATTACTAAAGCATGCATGAATTGATGTTGAAGTCAGCATTGAGTCCGTCTTAAAACTGACTTTGGTGATAAAATGTCACGGGCCCTGCATATCGACGGGCCCGCAGTACAGGCTTTTGGGCAGTGGACCCGCCTTCAAGCAATTTGCCCAAAATAATCACAAGCCTATAATATATTATACTTACGATCGACCCGGCTGTGCGGATTTTTAGGTATGGACAGTGATACTGATGGGGGCCTACTCAATTACGTGCAATTTAACATTTTTTCTTCTCTTTTTCTCCCTTTTCTCTTCTCTTTTTCTCTCTTTCTCTTCTCGTTTTCTCCTTTTCTCCTTTCTCTTCTCTCCTTTTCCTTTTTTTTTTTTGGGGGGTGGGGACCAAAATGTGGGGGGGACATTTGATATTGTGTCCCCCCCACTTTGAAAAGTGAGGGGATGTGTCCCCTGTCCCCACCCGATTCGACGACGCCTTGCCCATACAGTAAACATAGTCGATTATGTACTTGTTTGTGTAAAACTCCCAGATTTAACTCCAAGGTAATGAAACTCCATGGCTGAAAACTCCACATTTGGGGTTTATAGGGGTGTTTTGCATATTCATAACCCTCTATTGTTGTAGACCACCAAATAAACTTGCCAGTAAAAAGCCAAAATTATCTTCTCTGATTGACAATATTTTTCACATACTTTTGCTGTCAATGTATTAATTATCAACCAATATTTGATCTTCATAGGTTCAATTTTTACTAAAAATTCTGAAAGCCAACAACACAATTTTGAGCATTTTGAAATGTTAAAACTTAAAAGTTAAAACTTAAAAAAGTTAAAACTTGCAAATCTGCCTCTGACACTTGTATCATTGCATGGCCTACTTTTCTTGTAATATCAATTAAAAAAAAATTCAAATCTACTTCATTGATCAGGAACTATCTGCCTTAGATCAGAGCATTCCAATAGTATCAAAATCTAGGTCCGAAAGGACGCGTAAATTGTCTCCATACATGCCTTTTACTGGAACTCTTTATAATTAAAGACCGAAATAATAAGACTAGTTGCGTATGACTTCCTGTCAACCAGACCAAAACTGCTGTACTGCACGGGTCAGTAACCAATCACATCGCGCCTTGGCTCTGACGTCAGATGCAAACTAGTCTTTTTAATTTGGTCTTCAAATATACCATTGCACTCTTTGCGTAGTGATTTGGTATAATGCACCCTTAATACCGGCTTACAAAAATGCAAGGATTTACAAAAAAACTCTAATACCCTACTTTTTAAAATGAATGTTCAAGTATTAGAACACCTCATGCAAGATTGAGCCCAATTTATTTCAGATGATGTATTTTGGTTATTATTTCATGCTCTATTTGTTTTCAATGTATGTTTTCAACATGTTTTGCCCTACTTATCCATACAATATGATTCAAAACAGGTATAATAAAAATTCCCTTGAAAAGGAAATTACCAGTTACATGTATTTCCTTGAAAAATAATTTGAATATACCGTAATTTACTCTATTAAACACTCCCTTACACACCCTATCAATTTTCCAGCAATCATTTTCGGCCATACAATGCCAAAATTTCCATGCTATCTTGTGCAAGTAAGCTTACATTGATCCGCACGTGATCGGTAATAGCTGCAATATGCAGTAAATGACATCGCAAAACCTGGAAGTGAACCGGAAGTTGTTGATCCTAAGTTCATAGTTTGTAATATCGTTATGATAAGCTTACCTTGTCGTTGTCATTTCAAGACCTCTAATAAACGCCCCTGGTTCAAAAATGTCACCCCGGGCGTTTAATAAGAGTTTATATGGTACCATTTGTTAGTGTAAAATTGGTCAAGTTTTGAAATTTCAGCTGTTAGTAAATCATTTGTGACAGCACTTTTTTTGTGTATTAGGCAAATAACAATATCTCCCAAAAGTAAAATATTTTCACAAAATTTGACAATTGCATATCATTATCAAATCTGTTTTAATTCAGGCTAAATATGATATGCAATGCAGTCATGAAAATGACTTTGTCAGAGAAACTGTTAAACCCTTGTGAAATTGGCCAATTCCCATTGAAAAAGCCTGTTTTCAAAAATCCAAGTGTGCCGGTGTGCCAATGGTAGGACAAACAGTTCCTCAAAGTGTAAGCAAATTTGGTGTTTATCAAAATAATGTTTCAATGCAATGAGCCGATGCCCCATTTCTTGTGTGTGGGATGTGGCTAATGTAAAGCAGGTAGCTGCATTATTGAAGTTCAATTCCATTAGCTTTGGTTAATGGCTTTATTTAAGCGGTATGGTTTGTTTCAGATTAGGTATCAAGTAATCCTTATAAAGATTTTGTGAGGAATTATAAGATGAAAAAGGCTTTACTGGGTCAGGTTTTTTATTTAAATGATCAGTGAGTGTATTGAGTTTTGGAGGGAATTAAAAGTTGAGTAAAGTCATTAGTTGTTTGATTGCATTTGGTGTGACAAAGGCAATGTGATTTGCAATGTCAAGAGGTTGCACATTTATGTATGTGGAGGAATTTTAAGATAACACCTTGCTGTTTGCCGATCAAATGGTCTAACTTGGTAGCCAAAGCCAATGCACTTCTTCACATTGGCCTACAATGCATAGAGTGGTAGAAAGCATAGAGGGAAGGAATTGGAAAGATATAAGATAGGAGAGAAGAAAATGAGAAATTAAGAAGGAAAGAAAGAGGAGAAAATGAAAAGGTATGCAGGTGTGATTTCATACTCATTGCCTGCCACGCTTGGCTCCGGGGCTTGGCTGCCTAGTCCTGATGACTGAATGTCAGGGTGGTTAGTCAAATGGCATTTAGCCAGTCCTAGACAGGGATTCAAATTCAACAAGTATCAGCGAATCAATTCTTGTGAGACACAGATTCTCATAAACTCGATTTCCAAGATGTTGAATCTTCAGAAATCAGTCTGTTCTGCTTGCAATTCTCACATGATTCTAGCCAGATGAGTTTGAGAGAAGTAATTTTGATTCATAGAATGCCAAGTGCATCAGAATTGAGCCAGTCTTGAGGAAAGAAAAAACTTTTATTCTTTAATGAATGTTTTGTACAAAATGTGGTGTGTAAAGTCCGATTCTGACTCCACATCTCAGCGCGATGCAATGCTATAAAAACTGAAATCTGAGCCAGGTTCTTACGAGCTCAGCGGTGAAAATTCTCATCGCATGGTGGAAATTTCGGTCTGCGATGGAGTTCGATTTGGTTCAACTTTATAGAATCACGCTGCGATATTACAGTCGTGTGCACTCTTGTGATTGGCTGCTGGAAAATCAAGGTCGGCAGAATTACCATAAAAGGGGATGCAGACCCCACATGCTTTTAAAACATTGCAGCATCGTGTGATGAAATTGAAATGTACATTTTAATTTCATCGCATGATGCTGCGATGTTATAAAAGCATCTCAGCTTCGCATTGCGCTACGATGTGGTGTCAGAATCAGACTTAAAGCCATGTTACAACATTTGCTGAGGAGAACACCCTAAAAAAATGTTCAATTCTGGTTTTTCATTGTAATGTACTTTAGTAAACAAAGATACTCTGCAAAAATCAAGACTTAATGTGCTGTAGTTTTGTCAAATTTTAGAATTTTGAATAAAACACAGGAACCGTCGTTTTATTATTACGATGGAAATATTAGTCGAACACGTATGCAATCTTCATAACACATAACAGAGTACAAGACACACATCAGAAGGTTGTACCGTATAATAAAAGCGCTGGAGTAACATGCATTGGTGCTACATGGATTCCCATTTTCTTTGCTTTACCTCACTTGTTCAGCTCAAAATTAAAAGGGGACATACCTGACAGTAAAAGCTAATATCTTATGGAAAATAAATATTAATCTTATTATTACAGAAATGTTATAATATGATATAATGCTATCACTTTGAAATGATGTCCACATTAGCAGGTGTGATGGTTGATTGCTTTTAAGTGTAGTTGGATGACATTGGTTATTGCTAGGAGTGTGTCCTCATACTTGACTGTAGGTGGACTGGAGGGACTGGGTTTTTCCATAGACCATCTAATAACATGGTCTGTGGGTTGTCTTACATGTATGCACCATGTTAAACTTGTTGCTTCAATTCAACGGCAATGTATCTTTTAATCATCACACAAATGTAATGCCAGTACTCCCACATGGTCATGGAATCGATGACAAAATAGTGATCACTCGTCCTTTTTGGGGAAGAAATTTTATATGATATTTAGTTTAAGCCCCATAAAATGAACTTTTATTTTTTGAAATGAAAAACTATAAATCATTTGAAAACTCTTTACAAAATAATTGAATGCCAGGATCGTTAATTGTCACTTTTTTTTGAGGGGGCATCTCATGATCAAGGTTGGTTGTTGCACTTTATTGTCCAAGTAAATCCAATTGTTGCTATTTGTATTGTTATGTTGGACCTTCTGCAGTATCTGCACAATGAATGCCTTGCCTAATATGACCCACCCAGATTGTCCTTTTTAGAGATTTTTTTTAGCTGTATGAAATTAATAACTGGCTTGGCAAGTCTGCCACCCTTAGAACAGAGTTGGGTTTTTTCGTTGCCTATTACATATAGGCCTAATTTGTAGACTTTTGTATTTTTACTCAAGTATTAAGAATGTTGTGACTTACTTTTGGTCCTGGATACTGTAAACTATTTTGCCGATAAGGGATTTAATTTTGCAAGGTGCCCTAGATTTGTAAATTTCTAATCCCTGAGATTTTATCAAGTTTTGTATAGAATTGAATTTCTGAATTTGCAAAATTTAGTCCTGAAAGCTGCAAAAAAAAAAATACATGTGAAATGAAATAGTTAACAGTATCTTACCAGGGATATCCCTGATCTTACACATTGCCGTAGACAAGTGCAGGGCATGTAGAGTTTCCAAAATGTGAACCTTCTCCCAAAATTTGGACTTTCTTGGATACATTTTTACACCTGAAAAGAGGATCCTTTTATGTGGATGCTCCTCCCCTGCTTACTCATGTACACCTGTACATGGGCTTACAAATGCACACCCTATGAAACCCACCATATGCAACATACCCTACGCAAGTATTTTGCTTGATTCTTACCAGTATTTTGTTCTTAATTTCTTGCACTCGAAACCTGCTGAAATGTTTTTCTCTCACTTGAGTTTTACACACAAACAAGTGCATTGCATACATTGTCACTGCAGGGGGAGGGGCAAGTTTGGTAGAGCATGGAAGTAGGTAGGAGACCTTTTCGCCAGCCCATTCGGGGCTGGTACCTGTTTCAGGTTTGGGGTCAGTTTACTCAAGAGATTATATTTTAGTGGTATTGGAATGATTTTTTTTTTTACTTTTTGTGGTTAAATTTTTTTTTAAATATTTTAATTCGATTTGTTAGGAAAAGTAAGTATGTTTTGCCGTTTCAACTAATGAAAACTAGTGAGTATTACTAAAGTTATGTTTGAATTTATATGACTTTAAAAGTTTTAGGTATAGGCCTAAAATGTAACAATAATAGTTAATATACAGCATCATATGGTCAGCAGAAGAAAAGTATGTCATTTCAGTGTCTTTGACCCCGGGTACTTGACCACGGAACAGCGTGATATCATGTTGATAACAGATCTAAGAATCAAAATCTTCATCATATGGACCATATTGATGTCAAAGTAATTATCTATCCTATCCTGTGTCGTTTTATGGATAAAAATGACTCAAAATGCTATTGATGAAATAGTTGCTATCATAAACATCAGTTTTGCCTTTTCAACGGGAAAAATCCGATGCAAAATAAAGTTTTTAGGGCCTAGCTATAATATGGGCATAATTTATGCATGTAGGCTATAGTATTGAACAATGTGCCCATTTGACATGCACTTATAGATAAATATGGTTATGTGTAGACAATGTGTTGCAATTTTGTTCTGGTATACCAGAACGAAATTCAAATTTCACGATTACTTTGCTAAACGAATTAATCTGCAAGAAATATTTTGTACATAAACATTATGTAGCCAGAGGTTTCCAGTGATATAAAAATCTCAACTTTTTTTGAGAAAAGTTAGGGGATGATGCTGTGGATCACGAAATGCCCTTTTAACTAAAACCTGCAGTCAGTGCAGTGTAGTATTTGTGACGTGGTATATCGAAAAGCAGACACTTTTGGGCAGGATGGTAAATGGAGAAATAGCCAAAAATCTACCCGGGTGATTTTTTCACGATTTGGGTTTATGATGTTATTAATGTTTAAAAGATTGTCTGATCGTTTCAGACCGGAATATAACTGGCATGTTGTATTTTTGAGACATTTTTCAAGGTAATTCCTACTCTCAACACTTGTCAATAATATTTTTAAAGGCAGCTTATCTATTATTAATATTAAAGGCCCATTCAGTGATTTGCTCATCCGGACGATCGTAAAAATCATCAAAATTTTGGTACCGCACCTTTGTTATTACATAGATGTGCTAAGTCTGCGAATGGTTCAGCCAAAAGCCGTGTAGGCCTATTTAAGACAAAATAAGACATTTTACACGAATCTGTATTTTTAGATACTGACAGTATCTAAAATTAGCTACAAGTATTTGAATGGCGGGCTTGAACTTCCTCAGTACTGCTGTTTTCTTCATTTTTGCCAAATTTGGCATTTCAAAAATACCAAATGACAATTTGAACGACTTAGGCCTATCCTTCTCTTTTAAGCAATTTATAAACAATTTTATTTTTTTTACTCTTGCGCTGGGATCACTGAATGGGTCTTTAAGAAATGTGGCGTATCATGTCAAAAACAGACATCTTTTGGACAGCTTATAAATTTGGAGGCTTTCACATAAAGAGCTATTTTGCTCCACAACGCCGTTTTCCCCAAGGACATTCCTAAGCGAAGAAATTGAGTTATGGTTTTAAAAAATTGGAAATTGAAATATCGTGGGTAAAAAGCTGAAAAGACAAATAAAACCAGAACAGAACAATTTAGAGAACAATAATGAATTAATAATAATGAACAATAATGAATTAAAGAGTTGACAGGAGATTAGGAGTTAATGTTTTCTGCAGTTTCAGTGTACATCTTCTCACCGTTGATGGTTTGGTGGACTGTCATGTAACATGGATGTAGTAAGCCGTGATCCTAAATATGCCTTTCACATTGACCAAAACTAATTACAAGACCTCTTCTACATTGAGGCTGGCTTTCCCTTTTAAAGGGAATTTTTATTATTTCCATGAATGAATGTCCCATTATTAATTCATGAATTAACCTGTTTCCATGTCATCAACCATTCTCTTCCAAGATGGTGAAAATATTTTTTTTTGCAAAAATATAGGTCAAGCGTAAACTTAACAGTTCATCTGTAGGTTACATGATTGAAAAAAAAGTAGCAATTTTCATGTCTTTTTTATTGTGTCACTGTCCTATTTTGTCAGAGAAAACGTGAGTACTTCCATAAATCAGTTAATCGAAATTGTATCATACTCCAGACAGTAAATAAAATACATGTATGCCACATGTGTGTCATATTGTAACTTTTAATTCATGCAGACATTTTTATTTCTTCTCCATCAGTCATAATGTTACATATTCATGGATACATACATTTTATACTTCTCATGTTTTAATGCTTCCAATTGGGGTAATATGAAGATATCAAAAAATATATCATAGACTGCAGACTGAGATATTAATGTAGGCCTACGCCAACATCATCTCAGGAAATACCATGTTTGCACCAGGAATAAGCCACTCTTTGATTTTAACTTATTTACTGTCTAATTCAGTCAAATTTATAAAGTAAACAAGCACAGTTACTATCCAATTGCTGAACCCTAGCTCTAATTGGTGAATGAAAAGAAAAGAAGGAAGGAATAGAGAGAAAAGATGAACAAAGAAGTTGTTTGTTTTGTTTGGGATTTGAACCTGGGTGCCAAAGCACCAAGTCAACAACCTGACCAACAAGACCTTGTGTATGTATGACTTGGAGTGGATACCTCATCGCATCAAACTTGTACGTAGTGTAAATTTAGGCCTAGCCTATAGATGTAGGCCTATCAAAGATGTTTTACTTTAGTAAAACCTAGATGAGCTTATCTGTATACCTCTGCGTGGCCGCAACGTAACCGTCTCGGCTGAAACATGCATGTAAATGAATCAAAAAAGGTACGTCAAGACTTTTTTTTTTCTTTTACGTCGAAGAACTCACTTTCCAATTATGCAATCTGTAGTTAGGATAACGAAAACGACTGGTAAGCAAGTCTACTAAATTACCTCAAAATCTGAAGTAAAAAAATGGCGGACAAATCGTCGGACCTTTCCTGAATTAATACAGCATATCTAGCCATTGTCAACATGGGGTTTTCGGTTTGAATATTTTCCTTATATAAAAAACTAACACCTCCGCTATATGGTATTTCATGATATAACATTAATGGAAAGAAAAGTGCAAATGCTTTTCGTGTTTCGAACCGGACGAGTAACAAGCTCTATGACGTCATGATGTAAACAACGTCCGGATCATTAATAATTAATTAGGTAAACCCAAATATGGAAACCTCCAAAACTATGCAAATTAGGTGTTCGACGAATCAGAATACGATCAGCCCACCTCTAAAATTATGCAAATGAGTTGAGGCGGTTACGTGATCATGTACACTAATGCGACTCTTGTGTATAGTACTGTATACCGACCTCTGTGAGGCCTATACACTGTCTCCATTTAAATGTAGCTTCCAAAGTTGCTTTTGCTACAAGAAAATCCCCTCTGTAATTTCTACATAATCCAAAACTACTTGATCAATTCTCTTGTTTGAAAGTATGGAACACAGGCAGATAGTTGTGCTTCAAGTATTAAAGCAGAGGTTTTTACTACGGTATGTCATCATCCAAATGGATGCCTGGTTGTTTGTTTGTTTGTTTGTTTGGCTGGCTGGCTGTCCGGGCGGAAGCAAATTGATGAATCCACTGTGCAGCTCCAACACAATAACCGATCAACTTCATTATTATGTTTTCAGGGTTATTAGGAGTTAAGAAAACCTAATAATGATAATATTGGATGGCTTATTTCGCATGATACCATAACATATCGGATTCGTCATACAAATATCGAACTCGCCGTTGGCTCGTCCGATATTTTTATGACTCATCCGATATGTTATGGTATCATGCTCAGCCATCCAATATTATATCAAACGTGGTATGGTGATAGGATATGCTAACCTGATGTGCCGTATAGTTTTTTGTCATGTTATTTCCATATTTATGAATATTAATGTGCTGATTTTGCTTACATTTTCATTAATCCACTCTGCAGCTTAAACGCAATAACCATTCAACTTCAAACTTGATATGGGGATTGGATATGGTAGCCTGATGTGCTGTATAGTTTTGTGTTATGTTATTTGCATATTTATGCAATAAGCATATTAATGAGCTGATTTGCATATTGCATATTGTTATGCACACCTATGTGTGGGGCCATCTTAATAACAAACCACATAATTCTAGTTCACTGAGAACTACCACCAGCAATCCTTTTACATTTGAGTTTCCTGTCATATTTCAGAAAACAAATAGTAACTTTTTCATTATTCAATATAAGAGGGAATTTCCCACGCTTCATTATTGGTCATCTGTAACATCAAAATGAGCATCTGTTGGGGGGGTCACACAAAATCTGTTTGCAAAGTTGGCATTTACTTACAATGCTCTCCATGCTTTGAAGTAGTATTTTTGTTGACCAGATGATAAGTTATATATGCAGGGGGGGTGGAGTCGGAGGCCAGGGGGCAACAACCTGCCACTTTTGTCATTCAGTCATGGGAATTGCACCCACTCGGGGGAAGTACACATAGTCAAGATGAATTCACACAGACTCCAACTTCTCAGTCATTGGAAATGCATGTAGTCTCTGGGAAAATGCACCTAGTCGGATGAAATGTATGGGCTTCATTAGAGGGGGTGCAATAGGTGATATCAACAATTGAATTTAATGAAGAATTACAAAAAACATGTGCTAGTATCACCTCCCTTCCACTTTTTAGATAATTTTGCACCCCCTCTGCTTTCGAATATGTGTAATTTATAGGCCTACGCCACTGCAGATGATTTCAGCTTCATTCTTGGCAAGGCCCAGCTTTGCTGGGTTGGCTTTTGCTTGTACTAAAGTTAACTTGTGCACAAGCATGGAAAATCTGTACAGATTTTAAATGAAAAAGAAAGGAAAAAGTCACACAGCAAAACATATACTGCATGGTTCAGTTATTTTCTTCATTTATATTTTCATTTAAAAGTCACAGTGGTGTTATTTAGAAGGGGTGTTTATTACAGACAATTCGCCAGCAAAGTTATGTAATGTTACTTTGTCAACGGGATCACGTGCTTGAGTAATGAACCACAATCGAAACAATCACCACACAAAGTATATTGCACTCATTGGCATACCAAAATAGCGTGATCCGGTAACCAAGAGAATTACGTAACCACTTTGATGCTTGATACGGTAGGCTAATTTATATTTATAATAGGTGTAATATTTCTCTAATGTTTCACTTCATGTTTTAATTTTAAAACAATTTAGAAGTGTGAAGAAGAATCTGTTTTAATTAACTTTTGGGAAAAAGGGCCCCGTTTTCCAAATTTTCAAAATTAGAGTCAGTTGATGGAGGACAACCAAACTATTTTTTGTGGCTTTTAAGTAGCAAATACCAAATGCAAATCAAGATGTACATAAAAATAGTAAACAATTTCACAAGTTCATACCATGTAGATTATTATGATGATAAAGGCTTCATATGATATAGCCAGTTCATCTAGGGTCAGCTATGAGGACAAGGTAATTTCATTATCATTCATCACATACATTCACACACAAAAACTAGTGACATTTTATGGGCATGACAATAAAGGAACTAATTAATATGATGTTGAAGCCAGCATTTTTCCCATGTGTATCAGTCTGACTATTATTAGATTTCAAGTAGGCTCTAAATAATGCAAATGTGAATTTAATTCAGTTAATTACGAAAGAAATTTCATATTGGTAGAAATTTGACATGAAGATAAAATACAAAGTTTAGTGTGGTGTGCAAAATGTAGTGAGGAATCTGAATGCATTTGTGTAATGTTGATATTTGAAGGAGATAAGTTCTTCTACTAGGCCAATAATCCCTTGAACTTGAATTCAACTGGTTCTTTACTTTGATGTGACTTTAGAATTGCATACCACTGGGCCAGGGGGCGGCATAATGTTAGCATTCAAATGTTTGCCTATCATACACAATTAGGCCTATAAATTGCTTTTATATTGTTTGCAGATGAGTGCATTTCCCATCAATACATAAAATCAGCCTAAAATGAGTCCTTGCATGGTAAAACTCTTCTAAAATTAATAGGCCTACAACATATACCTATAGAAATGGGCCTAATTGGGATCAATAATGTGATTGATTGAAATATTAATTGATCAATTGTATTTTAATTGTTGTAATTGATTGATTAATCAACCAAATCAGTGACCAAACCAAGTGATCAATCAATCCATTGCAACTGCAGTATTAGTAGCTTTAATGAACATTTGATACTGATTTGAATCCCATTAAATCATGACTAAATACATGACTTGTACTAGATGACCATAGCAAGTACTTGATGGTTCCTTGGAGATTGGTATGTCTAATGATGATGGGTAAGTTCATGGATGTGATGAACCACAAAAGTCAGACTTGTGGTTTTGTACAAACATTTTATATCACTCAATTTTCACCTTTGTATTGTTTTCACCTTTGAATATCCACCCATTAACAAGTATCTGTTTTACCTAGAAAGTCTTCCATGTGTTATTGTTTATGATATGCAAAGTAAACAAAGGAATGACTGTGTGAAATCTCATCATTCTTCCAATAAATGCCATTGTGAAAATTAGCACCCGCAATGATTTTGTCAGTAAGTTCGTCTTCAAGACAGCTGACATACACACACATCTCATGGTGAGTGTATGTGTCAGGGATGTTCCAGTACGTGTACCAAGTGGCAATTTCTTATCACCTCTTGCTGGAGTTTTCGTTTTTCCATTCTGTGCTAGGTTGGGTCGGGGTTAACCCCTACAGTTTAGGGTCACACTTTCAAAGTCGCTTGTTGTTATGGCACAGTCGCTTGTTGTTAAGTGAGTTCTGACAAAACATGGCATCTTTCCGAGGATTTATCAAGGTAACTCAATCAAAGCTTATTTATAAATGGTCAGTGTTATTAATAGCTATCATAGCATTGTTATGTAGAATTAATCCATGAGAGATCTATTCACAGTGATTCATGTGCTTATAATGCTCTGTAATTTCATATATTTTGAATGGCTGATATGTGTTGGCAATAGGCAGATTTAAATACATGAATGGGTTTAAAAGCATCTTCCTAGCTTAAAGACCTTTCATATAGCTGCATTTCGTCTACATGTAGGAGACCTTCCATAAGGTGTTTTGAATTTTTGATACACATGTAAATAGTTAAATAGTACACTATGCATGTTTGTGTTAATTTTTTGAATGAAATTCTAGGAAAAAAGAGTACAAGTAGGCATTTATTCTTGTCTTTTGAACTACAATTACATTTTGCTGTTTGGCTAGACAAGAAAGAATGTTAAATGTTGTCTAGGGAAATTGTTAAGGGCAAGAAAGAAGCCTTTGAAGTCCAAATGATAACCCCTTGTGATGAAGTAGTTATCCGAACTCTGTATTTGCAAAGATTGCCAACATCAAATTTTGGGAAGTTCCTCCGCTCATAAATATAATTCAGTATGAGCATCTTCATTTGAATGCCAAGCCCAAAATGCATTGACTTTGTGTCCATTATTATTAATTGAGTATGATAGAACACAAATTATCGCTTTGCATATTAAAAACACAAACAATTTTTTGTTTTTTTGGGTAAGTCATACATGAATGATCCTAACATTTAGCTCTAGGTCCAGGGACACTACAAAACAAAAAAAACTTAAATTTAAAAAGAAAAGCAATTTTTTTTTCAACTTTTGCAATTGTGGGTACTCGATTACCAGCCCTAAAAATGAGTTGGGTACCCGGGCACAAAATTACCCGAAAATGCCTGCCTTATATGTCATGGGACTCTCACACAAAGAGAAACGCAAGCAAACTGGAGCCAGTTCATTGTAGCTCAGCTCAATATGTCATGGTGATTTATCAGCAAGAACAGCTTAGTGTCTCTGCCATAATGAAACATCTTGGCTGGCTTTCGCTTTAGGAACACCACCTCCAAAGTAGGCTGTACATGATGTATAAAATCAGATTCAACCTAGTCATACTAGTTGACGTCCCTTGGAACCACAACATGTCTTAGCTTGCATCGTCCACCAGAGGCTATAGCTCAAGATTCTTTATTCCATGCACTGACTCTTCTTCAGCATATGCCAGCTCGTGCTTCCCTTGCACCATCTGGGATTAGAACTTTCTGCCAGTAGACCCTGATGCTGCATACCCATCCCTCAACTGCTTCAAAACTGCTCAGAGCATGAAGGTACCTTCATGCTCTGAGTCTGAGGCATATCCATCTGAACTGCCTTTTTCCTTTTTATCCCTGTGTAAGGGTGTATGTGGGTTAGTTTTTTCATTTATCCCAATATCTGGAGATCTGTATGGGGAATATATAGACCACTTGGCATGTGACGTCATTGCCCGGCAGTATGCGTGCGCATTATGGTCATTTCCATTGTTCTTTGCCCTGCAGTGTACGTACGCATCGTAGTTTGCTAAGGACACGTGCATTTTAAATCGCCCGCCACATTTCATATAGTACAAGAAAGCCATTGAACAGTGTAGCGGCTCGTTCAAGCATATCGATAGACGAGTCCCTTGCCTTTGTTGATAAACAGTGATGTCAAGTGGTCTATAGGGTACAGTTAAGTAACTTAGTAGGGGGTAGCAGGGCCAGAGGTTCTCAACCTGATTAGATATTCAGCATAAAATAGGCTAAATTTGAGCTTATTTGCATAATTTATGCATATGGCTAGGTTGTTCTTTTTGTTCTGGAGATTGGCCCATGTTAGGCTAATGTTGTGTGTCTGATTGGATTGTTGCATAATTGGATAATCATGATCGCATGAATGCTCTTGCTTACAGTCACTTTGTGCTTTTGCATTTTGTTAGATTGGTACGTGTTAGGGCTAATGGCAAGTAGGCGGAGGAATTTAACACTCAATTTGAAAAGGAAAAAAAGTTTATTGGTAAACAAGAACTTTCACCACACTGAACCAGTGATGCTCTGTGATTGTTATGTTGAATTAGGAGCAGACATTTTCTTTTACACATTATGCCCTCGTAACCCATTTTCGCCAAAGTTCATCTATTTCTGTCTTTGAACATTGGGGCATTGCCAGGGAGAATTATCTAAAATATTTTTATGCAATTTTAATAAAAGGTAAAAAATTGTCAGTGATTACCCAACTGTAGCAAGGTTGCAACTCCCAAGACAAATAGCTTGGGTTTCTATCCAGGAGTTGCAGCCTTCAGCAAAAAGGTGAGTCAGGCACCAATTCATATAGAAGTGAGGATGTTACTATAGCAAGTAAGTGAATACAATTTTTAAATATATTGCCCTGTACTACAAACAGGTTGCACTCATCACCTGTGTATGTCTGCAATCATAGATTGAATACAATACCCCTCTTTTCAAAGATACTAATCTTACAGGTGCGAGTGATCAGCATGTTATATGAATATTCTATAGAATTATGATCCAGATCTTTATCCCTGTTCTTTGACATCTATGGCTCAATGCGGAGGTACCGCGTGAACATACTAGTGCAGTGCGATATATTCAAAAATTGTATTCACCTATTACTATGGTGGCAATGTCTGAATTGCGAGCGTGCAGTGTGAGCAGTGAGAGCGTGTGAACCTACACATTGGGATTTTGCCATGTACAATACAATGTTTGTTAACGCTTTTCTAAGATGATCAAAGCATATAATATAGAAAAACCTATAATTATTCAAACAACAACTTTAAAAAGTATAAAACTCAAAAATGTAATTAGATGATGAGTGGTATATGATTCCAAAGTTTAAGTCCTGCATACCAAATGACCTAGCACCAAGGGGGAAATATCCATAGATGATCTTCTTGGTGTAGGAATGGAAGTGGACTCTGACAGGTAGATTGGTGCAAGATCATTCAAGGACTGTACAAAAGAATTTATTTGTTAATTAGTAGCCAATGAAGCATGCTAAAGAGCAGGTGATCAGTGAATTTAAGGAACTTGAAAGATAATGCAAGCAGCCTAGGCTTGTTCTGGATTGTTTGCAGGCTTTTGCATTCAAGGAGGAGCACATTCTTCGACAGAACAAATGTGTGCATGACAGTCATACAAGTACCTTGATCGATAGACCTCTGGATTTTAGAAGTGTAAATGTGTGACATGGTCAGGACAAAATCCGGGGCACTTGTATTCCAAGGTGGATCATGCTCATACATGTACTTTCAAAATGGACCCTAAACAAGTATTTTCCTGGGGTATCATTATGTCTTGCAGAATGATGAATTACCAATGAACTTGTAACTTGGTATGGTGATGGAGTATGACCACCTCTTGTGTAGTATAATTTGTACTCATGTTATGGGCACATTAACCTGAACAAGGAACATGCTTTTTGCTATCGGAAGGCAGAGAAGGAACGAAAAAGGAGAGAAGATGAAGAAAGATTTCACTTGGCACCCCCGGGAATTGACCCTGGGACCCCTCGGGACCCGGTGCCACGCACACGATCACCGACCTCATGCCACGGGAAGTCGCTTGCCCGGCCAGCGACATGGTGCCCATAAATGACTTAGGGTGATTGGGCAATGGCATCACGTGGAATGCATGAATGCGCAGTGGTTTTCCTTGTAAGATTTTGTAAGATTTATACGTGTTAGGGTTAATGAAATATTAATGACTTCAATTACATACAATGCCCAAGGCATGCTCATACCATTGGGCGGTGCTCAATGGACAACATTCATAACAGCTCCCCATTTCACCCCTGGGAGAGAGAGGCAAGTAAGGTTAAGCGCTTTCCCCAAAAGCACAACACGATGGCACCGCCTGGGCTTGAACTCGCAATCCACCGATTACAAGGCAGATCCCGTACCGCTGCGCGAACGTGCTAGAGACATGTAGGCCTATATCATACCTTACTTCCATGATGAAATAGATGTACATGCTCTGTTGATTACTGCTGCCATTGTACACATATTTATAGTACAATTCATGTAGTGTGTCATTTATGCCTGTGTCATGTGTGAAAGTAGGTCTGCTGCCAGAAATAAATAAGCCCAGGGTACTGCATATGAATAGGAAGTGTCATCAAAAAGAATGATTATAGTTATGATTTATTTCAAATTACAGAAATTATGACCAGTGTTAAATAGAAATAAAACAGAAAAAAATGTATTTTTAGGGACAGGGGAATATGGCATGGTAGTGCAGGCCAATTAAACTATAAATTTTGACAAATTGGCTCAGTGGATTATAAGAAAAAGTATCATTCTGGGCCACTTTAAATTATATACAAAATGCTTATTTGGGCCATGCATGTGCCACCTCAGGGGCTGTGCAGTAATTATGTATACTCAGTGTTCGAAATATGCCTCAAAAGGTTACAGGCCAGCCGGGCTTGACCTTAAAAAGTTACCAGCCAGCCGGGCCGGCAACTAGATGCCAGTCAGAAAAGTTACCGGCCAGGCCAAAAAGTTACAGGCCAATGGCCAGCTGACCGCCCTATTTCGAACGCTGTGTACTGTACTGAGTTTTGTACTGAGTTGGAGGGTGAATTCTCAAAATGGTCTGCCGGAAATAGCTTGGGCCCTCCCTTTTTACATGCCAAAAGCTGTTTGTCCCCCTTTTGATATGCCAAAAATTCTTTGCCCCTCACCCTGACACATAAGGTCTGATTTTGGAACATATATATTTAAATCCTTAAATTTTCTTATTATCATTTGAACATTTTGCTATGCTTTTGTGGTGTAATATCAAAATATTCCCTCAAAATTTATGGGCTCTCCTTTTTCCGACCTGCCAAAAAATCTTGCCCCCCCCTCCGAGTCCTGGGGACCCCTCAATTGCCAAAAAAGCCTTGAAATGCCAGTTTGATTTCCATGAAGATTAAATCATGAAATTTGATTTAAATTGACTTCTTGATATCGCATTTCGTTCATAGATTAAGAAATAAGCACTACAGCCCCGCCCACCCATATTTTCAGCTTGTAACCATGGTAACCCATCCTGATTTTTGTGAGCAAATCAAGATGCTCTGTATAAATGTTTGTTAGTATTATTAGAAAACTATTTAGTTACAGGTGCTCACAAAAACATTGGTGCAATTTAAAACACCAAATTTGTGAACATTACCTGCTTGTTACATGTACTCACAAAAATATTGGTGCAATTTAAACACCAAATGTGTGAAAATTACCTGCTTGGCTTTATGATTTCATATTTTTGTTACACTGTGAGGTCATATTTTATTACCAACTTTATTTGTTGTTAAAAACTTACTGAAGCTTGTCTTCTTTTTATCAAAATCAGTCACCGGTAGGTCAACTATAATAGTCTATTTATCATCTGAAGATAACTATGTGTGGGAGATACACAGTGTAATATCCTCTACAATTTTTACCAAGTTCTGCTTTTTTATCAAATTAATTTATTTCACTTGTTTTTTTAGGTCAAATATTATTACATATGCATATATTTATTTATTTATTTAAAGTTTAAGTGACTACTTACTAATTTGTATACCTAGAACAGATAATATAAATAAAAAGCAAGTTTTTTCATGAATTGCAGTCAAATTCATTGTACATGAACTAAAAGATCCATCATAGAATGATTTTCTGGCAAAAAAAAAAAAGCAAAGCTGTGACACAAAGCGCTTCAGGTGATTTTTACATCAGTTCGGTTAGATCAGTGTTGCAATCCACAGCATGGGGCCATGCGTGGTGACTTCATTTGCTATAAGGAAAAGTTGCTAGCTACCACAAACTACCACTGCACTGGTAAATTGTTTCAAGATAAAAAACAATTACGCTGTCAAAAACAACTTGTTTTGGATATTTTGATGATATTACTAGCATCAGGTGGGTGTATGTCTGATTATTTTGTGATAGGTTGTAGAGAATGACACAGTGTTTATACCCATGTGTAGGTGTTTTAGAGTACATAGAGTTTCAGATTTTGTCAGTCTAAATCAATCCTGATTTCAAAATGATATCAGGTGCATTCACAACAAAATAAAATATGATCATTGAATGATTGTTATAGTTTTAATTCAACAAATTATGTTATTTACATTTCAATTATGATTTGGGTTTTTCATTTCACATGAATAGCAGTAGTCACCATTGTGTTATGGCTTTTTGCAGTGTTAATGATGATGTTAATAAAGTAACAAACTTGTACGTGATCCATAAATGTGCAAAAAAAATTTTATTCTGGAAATTAAGCTCCCATGTGTGCGGCGGGGTTTATGGCAGGTATCTGGTTACCCGAATATTGGTGATGCTAATCTCTAAATAATCTAGGAGTGCGAGTGTAAAGATTGCGTCCCACAAAATGAAAAATTTCATCCAGATTTTTATCAAAATATCCTTGGGAGTAAAGAGTTCTACAAAAATGCCTCATTTGACAACCTCAAAGCTATCCCTAGGAACTGCCACTCTACGTCACAAATGTGGACCAGTGTTAAGTTAAAAAGTGTAGTTGGGACCAGGGCCTGTAAATTTCAATCAAACCCAAGGGCCTGAATGGCTATCTAACCTACAATCATAGAATTTAGTCTTGGGACAGTTTAGGACCATGAGCTAAAATTGATCCTCCCCCCTAACGATGTTGATCGGGGTCTTGTCATCAGGCTCCGTGTTGGACTCTGCAACATTGATTGGTGGGGGAAGGGGAGGGATATGGCTTACAGGAGGGTTGTATCTAACCTACAATCATAGAATTTAGTCTTGGGACAGTTCAGGACCATGAACTAAAATCGAACCTCCTTCCCCCCGTAACAATGTTGATCGGGGGCTTATCATCCGGCTCCGTGTTGGACTCTGCACATTGATTGGTGGGGAAGGGAGGGATATGGCTTACAGGAGGGTTGTATCTAACCTACAATCATAGAATTTAGTCTTGGGACAGTTTAGGACCATGAACTAAAATCAATCCTCCTTCCCCCCTGTAACAATGTTGATCGGGGTCTTATCATCAGGCTCCGTTTTGGACTCTGCACATTGATTGGTGGGGGAAGGGGAGGGATATGGCTTACAGGAGGGTTGAGGCTACATGTAGAACATTACTTGAAAACATCCATCAACATTTACGTGACTGGGGATGAAAACAATGAGTGCAATTGACCATGTGTCCCAACACAATATTTCTATGATTATAGTTTATTTAGGGCACTGCCTAGGCTCATGTCCTGCTTTCTTGGTAGTGTAGCGATGGTTTGTATTAAATTGTCTGGTCAACCTGACATAGACAAATGAGTTGTCATAGATGTCATATCTCTAAACATATGATGTTTCTGGGTCAATTCTAATGTAAGCAAGTTAGGTCATCTGGAGGTGATAAGATGTTTACAGAACCTGTGATGCTACATGTAGATATAGGCATATACTAGTCTTCAACTATAGTGTGAGCTAAAGCAGGGATGCAGAGAGTTCAGATTCAGTGTCACTGTTATAGGTGTGGTGGCAGAAATGCTTACATTTAACTTCCTTTTACTTGAATATTTGGTATCAATAATATTTTTTTAGCCAAGGCCATGAAAAAAAAAACCCTGAACATTTTCAAAATATGTTTGCAAAAAATGATCAAATTTTTGCCAAATTTTCAAACTTTTGCTGATATTTTAGGGTCATTTTAGCCTCCAGCTTTAAAAGTTCATATGCCTGTAAAACATTAAGTGTTGTTTTTTTTTGTTGCCTAATTTGCATTTTTATTATTTTTAAAAAAAGATTCAAATATTTTTCCCCAAATATTTTGTTTCAAACTTTTGGTGGTCTAAAGCCCGATCCTGACTCCACATCGCAGCGCGATGCGATGCTATAAAAACTGTAATCTGAGCCAGGTTTTTACGAGTTCAGCGGTGAAAATTCTCATCGCGGTGGAAATTTCGGTCTGCATGATGGAGTTGAACAATGTTCAACTTTTTCGCGATCGCTGCGATATCGCAGCCGTGCAAGCTTCTGATTGGCTGCTGGAAAATCAAGGTCGGTAGAATGACCTTAAAAGGAGATGCAGACCCCACATGCTTTTAAAACATTGCGCGATGAAACTAAAATGTACATTTTAATTTTGTCGCGCGATGCTGCGATGTTTGAAAAGCATTGCAGCATCGCATCGCGCTGTGAAGTGGAGTCAGGATCGGGCTTAATTTGGATATTCATTTGATAATGGATCTCTCTCTCTCTCTCTCTCTCTCTCTCTGGGTCAGATGGTGCAGGATTGTGAGGCTGCTGTGGTCTTCACAAGAATACGCTATCTACTTCTATCAAAAGCCAAATGTGTTGCACCATACATTCCGTGTGATGAAACGTTCTTCACATCATTTGTCCAAGATGTTGATGAACGTCCCCTTCCACGATGGCCTTCCATGGCTCGCTGAAGCTCAACTCCACCATCCTGTCTTACAATGTGGCCAAAGTAGCGCAATTTCCTATCAATGATAGACTTTCTGATGTTTAAGTCTGTGCCAATCTTATTCATGATAATAATATGTACTTTAAAAAATATAATCTGCCATAAAATTTTATTATGTCGCAAATTTCAAAAAATCAAAATTATTTGATATCACATTCCTCATATATTCAGAATGCAATTTGTTTGATGTGCTCTCAGGTCTCACAAGGTATTGTGCAAATGTTGCTCTCCGATCCCTTTTCATGTTTAAGAAATAAATTACACAAAAGGTAGAGGCATGCATCCAGAACCACACAAGCCGCGAACCACAAAATTCTAGTTTTGAATTAGGTAAAAAAAGAACTACTTTTGACAAATGCTGCCACCACATAAAAGGTTAGTAGCCCCCCATGGCCCCATGGATGAAATATCCATTTTGGTATCCTTTAATTATGGAAGTCTCTTCAGTTGACACATTGACACAAATAAATCAGCTGTACAATACCAATGGTTTTTGAGGCTCACCAGAGGATGAAGGCTGGATTTGCTGATTAAAGGCCAATCAGAAAGGAAAGGGGTTGGTTTTATGGATAGAAGCTATGCAAGGACAATTTTCTTTCCAAGGAGATCCGTACTTGTATTTTGAATATTTTCACTGTAAGAAAACAATAGAAGCGACAGAAGTAATTTATTGCCAATAGATTTTTGAAAGATTATTATGTAATTATTTCATATTGTTTGATTGCAGCCTTGTACCCATAGTGATGGGACAATTTTCTTTCAAGGAGATGTGTACTTGTAGTTTGAAATAGAAGAGTGATTTTATTATACATTTTAAGATTTGTATCTTCTTTCTTCAGATCATTGAATATTTTAACTGTAAGGAAACAATACAAGCAACACATTTTTAAAGGATTATGATGTAGGCCCCCTAATTATTTCAAATCATTTGATTTCAGCCTTGTACCCATCATGATGGTGCTCTTGAACTATCCAAGTTCAAGAGCACACCTTTTCCACCCTGGACAAGTATATACCTTCAACAGGTTCCAGTAATAATGTAGTAGTAGAAGAAAATTTGTTAATTATCTGGGCGCCATCAAAAATTCAAATTATCATATTACTTTATTGAATAAGGGATCTTGACAAAAGTTAGGACATCACTAATGTACACAATGGTCTTTTTTATGATGGGCAATATTTTCATAGACTTTCCACAAATATTCCTGCATTTCAGTTATGTAAGTTAAGACTTCAATGCACTTAGATATTGTTTAAATTTCAGGATATTGGAATTGCATTTAGGGTCTACTTCGTAGGGCCTAAATCATATCAAAAATGGCAACATTTTTGTTTTGTTTCTGTGTTTTTTTAAAGTTCAGCTTAAACAACCTACATTAAAAATTCCAACCTTATAAAGTAGCTCTATGGTTCTGGTTTATTATTGGATGATGGCAATGTTATCACCAGCAAGATTTTGCTGGAGGCCAATTACATTCCTACCAGGTGTCACTGTCAACTGCAGTAGACTAGACTTACTTCAAGATCTTGGTTTGTTTTGGTTCATGATTTGCACATTTCAGGATTCATGTGAAAAGGGATAATTTTCGCCCATGTAATTGTTCGCGCTTTACCAATTTTGAACTACATTGCTTGTTTTTAATTTCAAGATTTTGAGTTTTCTTACATAGAGCTATGTATTAAAAGAAGATATTCAGATGTTTTTATTTTCACGGTAGCTGT
Organism: Amphiura filiformis; assembly: GCF_039555335.1. Lineage (NCBI taxonomy): Eukaryota > Metazoa > Echinodermata > Ophiuroidea > Amphilepidida > Amphiuridae > Amphiura > Amphiura filiformis. The sequence continues at coordinate 72,500,193 of NC_092633.1, forward strand.
GTTGCAAGCGAAATTAATGTACTACAAAAATTTCCACTTTTACAGTATGGGGTATTGGGAGACACCCACTGAAAAGCACAATATTTTGCTGCTTGAAATTTTCATAATTCTCGCTATTCGCAATAAGGCGCCGCCAGCGTTTTGCGATGTAATCGTGATGTATCATGGGAAAATCGTGATGTATCATGGGAAAAGGTCGACATCCAAGTCCGCGCAATACGAATATTACCATGCTATTACATAGGAACACGTGACAACATTTTTTAGTTTGTCAATATAACGGCAAATCGATAGAGAAAAAAATTAATTGTGCACATTTCAAATCACATTATTAAGTATTATTGAGTATATATTCGCGTGTAACACCTTTATTTTGACAAACTAAAAAAATATTGTCACATGTTCCTATGTAATAGCATGGTAATATTCAGATATGCATGGACTTGGATGTCGACCTTTTCCCATGATACATCACGATTATTATCGCAAACCGCTGGCGGCGCCTCTTATTGCTAATAGCGAGAATTTGATGAAAATCAACAACACCTATAGATGAGTTGACCTCAATGTTTATCAACAAAGGCAAGGGACTGGTATATCGATATGCTTGAGTGAACCCCATGAAACCACTACACTGTTCAATAGCCTTATTGTGATGTGGCGTAAGTTTTAAAAACACAAAATATGCTCGCGCATACTGCCAGGCAAAAAACAATGGAAATTGTGATGATGCATATATGCATACTGCCAGGCATTGACATCAGAAGTCAACTCATCTATAGGAAACAGAAATATAATTTGCGAACTAGCAAATTTCACGAATCCATGTCACTCACAAAATGCACAAAATTTTCATTCAGCACAAACATCCATTGAGAGTATTCACAATTTGACACAAACATCCATGCTTTTCAATATATTTCAAGATCTTCAAGTTCAACTGTGGATAGGCAAGTGAGATGGCATGAGCCATAGTTTTCCAGATTTAGTCATTTAACTAAAAATCTGCAGTGTACTTCTTAAAATATTATACATTGATCTTATACTACAGGTCAGAAACCGTCAGATTGCATCTGTATTTCCATAGATCTTGCGGTTCTTGAGCTACGGCCAATGTATCAAAAGAAAAAGTCTTGGCCATTCTCCCATTCGAAAAAATTCATGCACATAGTGCAGAAATGATAAGCCTCTGAATCTCCTTTATAGAACCCAAACCACTCCTTTTGTGTGCCAGCTTTGTTTGTCTCAATGATTAGACGGGGTATTCCCCATGTTGATGCAATGCTAGGGGATCAAATAAAACGTCAAGGAAATTGACTCAATTAGTAAGTTAGGAACAACATTTAAACCATTTTGCTGACAATATGTTGTCTGATGACATCAACTTGTAATTAGGTATTTTTAAAACATTGAAATGGGTATATGAAATCGGTGAATGATAACAATGTTTTAGATACCGATAAGGTCAAAATCGGGCCTATTTTTATTTTACCGATCATATCGGTTAGACACTAATATATCTAGACCAGTGGTTCTCAACTTCATTTATAAGAGAGTCAAACACATTTCAAACATTGAGGGCCAAATACACCCCTATTTCTTATATTTTCCTTTACATTTTAGAGGTGTTCAAGGGCCAAATATCAGTGATCGGCAGCCCAGATTTGGCCTACAGGCCACCAGTTGAACATACATGTTTGAGGGCCAAATGTAACCCATTTCTTATGTTTTCCTTTACATTTTAGGCCAAATATCAGTGATCGGCAGCCCAGATTTGGCCCACAGGCCACCAGTTGAACATACATGCTTGAGGGCCAAATACACACCCTATTTCTTATATTTTCCTTTACATTTTAGAGGTGTTCAAGGGCCAAATATCAGTGATCGGCAGCCCAGATTTGGCCCACAGGCCACCAGTTGAACATACATGCTTGAGGGCCAAATACACCCCTATTTCTTATATTTTCCTTTACATTTTAGAGGTGTTCAAGGGCCAAATATCAGTGATTGGCAGCCCAGATTTGGCCCACAGGCCACCAGTTGAACATACATGCTTGAGGGCCAAATACAGCCCATTTTTTCCTTTACATTTTAGAGGTGTTTAAAGGCCAAATATCAGTGATCGGCAGCCCAGATTTGGCCCACAGGCCACCAGTTGAACATACATGCTTGCGGGCCAAATAAACCTTTATTTCTTATGTTTTCCTTTTCACGTTAGAAGTGTTCAAGGGCCAAATATCAGCGGTTGGGGGCCAGATTTGGCCCACAGGAAACTATTTAAGTTTTGTAAATTGGGACCCCACAAATTTCACATGTGCAAAGGGAGGAGCAAAGAGTTTTTGGCAGGCTCAAAAGATATGGTTTTCTACATGTCAAAATTTCCAGCATTTGTGCTTATTTTTCAGTATTTCATGCTATATTATAATATTAATATGCAAAATATAATCAAGAATCAAGTCAAGGATACTCTGAAATTGTTTTATAAATACAAAGAAAAAGGAAGTACATTCTTCATTTAACCATCATTAAGTTTGACTATTTTACTCATGCATCTTCTGGATGTTCGAGCACTTTCGACTCGCCTCCAAAATGCTAGCGACATTATTGCATCATTTTGTTGCAGGGAATGGTGTAACAAAGTTACCGAAAAGATTTGTGTGTAGTCTAGCAGGCAGGAGACTGGTTATGACCATGTTGATATTTAAGTCAGTGATGGTGCTTGACAGAACGAAAATTAAAGGTGTATTAAGTTTACTTCAGTTCAGACTTTAATATTTAAAGGGGCTCTGATAGATTTTATCTGTATTAAACTTGATGTATTTCTTGACATAGTTTTATTCCAAAAATACTGTAATGAAAAAGTGCATATTAGGTTACCAAGCAACTGGATGAGATGCAATAGAGATTAAAAAAATTAATGTTTTTTTCAAATACGATAATGATGGTAATATATTTTGTTTCCTTTTGTTTTATTCTTTAATGCAGAGCCTGTCCAATATCATCCCAGCTCGTGATGGGAAGAAACCTGTGCAAAATGGGGACTCCGATAAACCAAGTACTAGCATCTCCTCTTCAGATGACGTGTTTGTGAAAAATACAGATTCAAATTCACATCGATCAAAAGAATCCAAAGACAGGTACTCAAGAGAGCCTCATAGAAGATCCTATGACCCCAACAGAAACACCTACGATCCAAACAGAAGAAATAAAGAGAGAACCCATCAAAGACCAATGTACGACAGCAGACAATCAGCGCGTGAGCGTGAACGTGACCCAAGCCCTCAAGGTAGGCGGAGCAGACAGGATGGTTATAACGGCTCATATGAGCGGAATGGACGGTATGGTGATAACTATGGCTACTCCAGGGATTATGTACCAGGTAAACCACCAAGCTCACCTAGAAGATCACGCTCTCATCAGAGCCCCAACAGAAGTTACAGTCCATCCAGAGCATATAATACAGGAAGAAGCACTAGCCCACCCAGAAATCACAGTCCCACTAGAAGTCATAGTCCCCCGCCAAGGGTACAAAGTCCCCCACCGAGGGTACGAAGCCCCAGCCCTGATAGAGTCCACAACCATGCATTTGTGTCAGAAGGAAGCAGAGAGGTAACCATAAATTCAGATGCTAAAAGGGAAGAAGTAGAGTTTCATTTTGATGAAAATGGACAGAGAGTGACAACTGGACATACTGTGATTGCTGTTACAGCATATCGTGCTAACCAATCGTCGCCAGATGGACCTCCTAAACCACCCCGTAGACAACAGTCTCTGAATCGTATTCATATACCTGAAGGACCTGATTATGATCCTACTTCTGCAAGTGATTCCCCTCAATCTGGTCCAAATAGTCCACACATATCTAGACATCATGTAGAACCAAATTATGCAAATTACACATCTGGGTATTCAAAATCTGGCATGACCTATACAACACATACTCAGAGTCATAATGTAACTACAGCAAGGGTTCCACAGCTTAGTAGACAGCGATCTTTCCCTGAACCTCGTAATGGCTATCATGATGATCCACCAACTTACAGAGATGTAGAGGATTACAGAGCAAGATCTGCTGTGAGTGAATGGAGTAATAACAAGCCTAAGCAAGTCAGAGGGAGAAGAAATGTAGATTCATCAAATCGCTCATATCGCAGTGATGGAGAATTGAATGCAGCGTATAGTGAACCTGAATTAGACTGGGAAAGGAGACCTCGTCGTCAACTTCAACACAGCGACTCGTTACGTACAGATCCGGGAAGATATGATACAGGAGAGCGACCTAAGAGAGCATCTCATCTGAAACACACAGATTCATTGAGGTCAGCCCCTGGTGGTTATTCCTATGGTAATTCATGGCAAGAAGAACCAAGTTGGAAGAGGGATCCAAGGTTGCGCTATCAACAAGAACAGCATGCATTTCACGGTAGTCTAAACAGACCGTCAAGACGTGACCACGTCCCCAGGTCACAGCGACCCACCAGTTTACCTTTCCCTGATAAATATGGTGGTAATGAAGGTAGTTACAACCCACAGCATGCCAAATATGATGACAGAAGTAGATCTCCTGATTATGATAACTACCCTACAACCCAGACACAGTACAGTCAACAAACTTCAGAATCAAATGGTTGGCGGCATGCAAGAAGAAGTACCTCGGTTACTAAGCAAGGTTATAGTAGTGATAGTGGTGTTAGTTCTTTCAGGAATCCATCTGAAAGTGACCCAGTTTATGAAAACACAGAGCGAAAGCAACATGATCTTCAGTATGCAAACTCTAATGGTTATCACAATAAAAAGAATGGAATTTGGGAGAGGGATGGAGGCGGGTATGTCATCGATGGTCCTCATGAAATGCCAGTTGATGTCCCAGTTGAAATGCAACAGCAGCAACAACTAGAAAGTGCTCCTTTAATGACTAATCAACATGAGACTAAAGAGGGCAGCATAGCTGGTAATCACACAGTGCCAAAAGATGAAATACAAGATGCCCAATCTGCCTCGACTCAAGATTCAAAATGGGCTGAGCATTTGGCAAGGAGGGAGCAGAGGAGAGAACATCTGAGATCATCTTCTCAGGATAGCATAGAGAGTAATAAATCTGATCAAGATCTAATAGAAGAAAAACAACGCCCTCAGCGAAGACATACTACTGAGATAAATTTGACATCTGAGAGTATCATTCAACCAAAACAAGCTGATACACAAGAAAGCGGTTATCCTAGCGAGATGCCGAAACGACAACGACAGGGTGGCAGAGCGCCCTCACAAGGAGAATATGTATCAAATCCTGGATATCATGTGCCTTACAGCGAGTCCAATGCACCATATGCGCCAAAGAGACCTTTTGACCCATATAATCCATATCATTATGGACCATATGGGGAAGTACCACCAGGAATGAACTATCCTCCAGTACATGGAGCAGGTCCTTATAAAGGCTACCCACCTTATGGTTCACCTATGTCACCAGTGGATCCTAGATATGGGGCTCAGTCTCCTAACCCATATGGCTCAGATCATTCATATGATAACCAACAAGTACCAGGTAGGCAGAGTCCAACTATGCCAAGGAAAGCAGATGGATGGGGAAATAGACCACCATATAGTGAAGGGGGACCACCACCACCACGATGGCCTGGTCCAGATCCACGATACGGACCTATGGGATATCCACAAGATCCATATATGCCTACTTACAGTTCTACCTACGGTATACCACCATATTTGCAACAAGGTGGATACTACCAGCCACCAATACCATCTGCAATGTTTTATGGAGGTTATCCAGGAGAAGCAGCGCATCCACAAGGCATACCACCTGGGATGGCATCACCACAAAGAGCTCGTAGTGTGGATGCCTTGGAGCTTCAAGCCAATGTACAACCACAACTGAATGCTTCACCAGTCCATTCACCATCAGCTTCCCTGTCACCACAAAGAAGTTTGAGCCCTGATGAAAAGACCAAGAGGATTCATGAGCTACGTCAAAGAGTCAAGAGTTACATACCTACAGATGAGAAGTTCAAGCGTAGTAAAAGTGTTGATAGTGCAGAACCAGCTAGAGAGGAGATGATAGCACCCACACAATCGTATGTTGCATATGCTGCCAATGTGCCAAATCAATCCAGTGCTCCTGCTGAATCAAATAGACAGGAATTCACTGATGGATCTAAGTTGCCTGGCAACTCACAGTTTCAGGAGCCAAAAGATACAGCTACCTCAGTTGGTGCCAAGCTCTTCTTGCAGAAAAAGAAAGAAGCTGTGATGCAAGATATAAAGAAGACGATGATTAATGATAGAATGTATGGAAGTGAACCAGAATTGACAAATGAAAGAGAAGTTCCTTTCAAGTCAAGTTCTGCAAGACCTCTGAGAGTATCTAGTGGGTCTGGAAATGATACAGGTGACAGTAGAGAGAAGAGAAGGAAATCAGAGAAAGCAACAGAAGATGCATTGGATGAATTGGAGGAAATGTATGCATTGCTGGACAAAGAAACAGAAGATTTACTTGAATCTGGTGAATATCATCCACAGTATGACCGGCTGACTGAATTAAAATTTAGAGCAAAACAACGCCTAGAAGAGCTCAGATTGGAGAGGGAGATGGAAGAGAATGGATTGATACCACCTTCTCAGAGAGGAAAACGACGTCCGAGACGTGAGCGTGCAAAGTCAGATATCACAGGCGATAATTACAGATCACAATCATTGACGAATCTTACGCAGAGTGATGATGAACGACAACAACAGTTCTTCCCATACCGTACATCACAACATCCTGATAATCTGAATCTGGATGACCAATCATATAAGCCACCTAAAAATCCTCAGAAGATGCAGTTTATTCAACGAAAAACTGAATACAGTTCCGATGAAGAAGGTTCTGAAGTCCGACAACCACAATCAACACTTTACCGCCATCCGAGGTCAGAAGACTACTTAGGCTATAGCTCCGATAGCAGTCCCAGTCCAGAGCGTCGTATGAAGAATTCCAAACGTAAACCTGTTGCTCAGCCACGGAAAGGTGTGAAAGATGGTGAAGACCAAGTTCTTCCAGAGTATATCAAGAAATCAACAGCAGATACACAACATTCAGCACCAAAGTCTGGATATGACAGCGATAAGAGTGGAAGAAGCTCATTAGCTGATAGAAGCGAGAATTCTTCTTGTCTGGTTCTGCCCTAATGCAATTAAAGTTGATCTGAACAGACCACTTTCACCCAAAAAAGAAGTTACAAATATTGCATATACTGAAATTAAACTACTATCAAGTAGTGCCATGACGTCTTTGCACAATTCAAAGCCAAGAAGTGTGAGTCCACTACCAAGAAGCGTGAGTCCTCTGCCAAGAAGCGCGAGTCCACTAGCAAGAAGCGTGAGTCCGCTGCCGAAAAGTCATAGTCCTTTATCTCAACCAGAACCATCCAAGTCTCGAGCAAGAAGCATGAGTCCAGTATCAATGTCAAGTCAACAGAAAGTGAAATCTGTAAAAGACCAGAGAGTGACAGAACGTATGGTGATTAGTGTATCCCAGAGGCCAGTAGAGCAGGGTGCACCGAGCAGACCAGTACCAGCACCAAGGAAAAACCTTACAGTACCATCAGTGGAGAATCAACCAGCAGGTACCAGAACAAGTGTCAGTTCAGTATCCACCATAGACAGTACAGGATTAGCTCAACCATTTGAAGAAATGGGCAGAGAGTATGGTGTCATCATAGGAGAACATTACCCACACTATGTTTCAGAGCGCGACCTAAGCCGTCATAGTTCCTCAATGGATTCTCTTGTACAAACTGTAACACATGTGCCAAAAAAAGTACCGAAAGAAACGCGCAGTCCAAGGGCACCTACGCCCCCATCTCAACCGCCACCTGAATCCGATGTGGAAAAATCTGGAGATGACAAAGGAAAGAAGAAATCAGGTGGTATATGGGCTTTGTTGGGCCCCAAGAGTGGTAATCAGCCTGTGAACAGTGAACCCCAAAGAGTCCCTGATGGAAGTAAGACTGCTCCTCTGCCTTCCCCAGACCCAACACTCAGTTCAGACTCTGAAAGCGAACACTTTGAAATGCCTGGTGTTGCAACAAATAGTACGGATGAGTCATTCCAGACTCCGCGATCCACAACATCATCACCCCCCTTTTCCCCATCACTCCAAATGGAAGGAGAAATCAAGTTTGAAATAGAAGAAACTGTTCAAGCAACTGCTGTGACTGTTCCAGAACTGCCAAAAGACCTTTTTGTAATGCCACTGGTACACAATGTGCCTTTTATAGACAGTGATGCTGAATCATCCACTGTGGCCGAGTCAAAAGATGGCAGCGAAGTTGCTGTTCCTTTCACAGGCCACCATCAGGACATACCATTTGTAGACAGCGAATCAGAAGATGAAGGCTTGAAATACCGAAGACAGCCGGGAAGAGAGCACGAAGAGCCGCAACGGGGACCAAACGCATCGGCACCACTAGCTTATGATGAAAATGGTAAGTAACACAAGTTGTTTGTGTTGTCACTAGTCCAGCTTTTTGTTTGTCAGTGTGAAGGGGTTTATTTGTATTGTGTCATTGCTTTTACATGTCTATGTTGTTTTTGTTGTGTCCTCTTTGCATCAGTGCTTCACCATTCTTTATATTTTATTTACATAAATGAAAACTTACAATTACAACTCAACATATTCCTAATTTTCAAAAGCCTTTCAACATATATATATGCATGAAATGTGGTTGAGGGTAAAATAATATTTTTATGACACATGTTAGACATTTTACTGTAGATCATGAACAAATTGGATACTTCAAATTATAGACACAACATAATGCATAGACTAAAGACCTAAACACATAAATTTTAACAAATCTAAGTGGAGAGTTTTCTTCATATTATGGGGGAGTCAGACTTTGATACGAATTAGTGTGGCATTGAGACGTTTTGAGATATGCTGTACTGTAGCTAATACCAGTGAGAAATAAGACATTTATGGTCCCTATCACCACCTACAGGGTGTCCCAATAAATGTGGAATGCAAAAAATAAAATTTCTTTACTAACTGTTTGACTTATTGGTTATTCCTTTCTGACTGATATTTAGGCATTTTTCACAGGAAAAACATAAACAACAAAGAACAAAGAAATGGAATAAATACATTGTAGGCCTGAAGATTAAGGGGATTCAATATGATGTCCACATCCATGGTGACAAAAACATGAAAAGGGGTGTTTTCTGATCATGTTAAACTTGTAAAACTTTATAAATTGAGTTTTGCCATCTCATTTGCTGGGCGTACTTCAATTGGGGAATAAGCATAATTATCATAGTGGAACTGATCTGATACTAAGAAGTTGTGAGAACCACCTTTTTATAGTGGTTCTTTGCCTCTTTAATTCTATTCCTTGATGATCCGTGATAGGTATACGGGTGGGTTACAAAATTTAATTTGATAGTGATTTGGGGTACCTGGGTGTTATTTATAATAGTTAAAAGCTATTAACCCGCAGTACTTCATGGGATAATGTCTAATGCATTTTAACTAATTAATGAAATACCAGCTAACTTGTTGCAGTTAGTACTCAAACACACCCCAGTTAGTACTAGAGTACTAAGTAGCTTTATCACAACTTGCAAACTTATTTTATGTGCAGTAGAATGTAATTGTAACTTATTGCAGTGGAAATATAAACCTCTCACTTTTAAAATCTTTTTTTGTGGAGAACACATTCATAAAGCAAGTAACTTACTATGCTCGCATTTTTAAATAATCAAGGTAACAGATCACCATTTTTAAATTTCAGGCTTTCATGACAATGAGAACCTTGGCAGCATTGCTTTTGAGTTCCAGTAATGAAAAACTGCACTAGCAATACATAAGGATTGTCCTTATATATGAAGCTCCTACATACAGCCTTCATGTTTATTAGCTAGATGGGAGAGTTTATATTTCATTATCTATATTATATTTTAGTAAAAAAGCAAGAAGTCTAATGCCACACCAATTAGTACTTAGAAATGTCTGAGCAAACTGGAGACTTGCCATATCTTGTCAAATAGGTCTATAATCTGATCAAATTTGGGTCAAGAAATGGATAGAAAGGGGAAAAATTCAACCATGTTTTGACATGACATGATACATTCAGTAGTCGTGAAATGGGGCTTAAAATGGCCCACTGAAAAGTACATTTAATAGTTTCAAATCCTGGAAGAAGTGCTGTAATAATTTGTAAACAGCTTAAAATCTTACTCTTCAAAACCAAACTTGTGAGTATAAAATTACAGGTAGTTGATCAATGGCTTGCATTAGAAATATACCATATGGACCAAATACTTTTATTGTTAAAATGAAGACAAGATATGTTGAAATCTCCCATCTTTGCTATTCGGAGATTGATACAGAACATAATGTACATGTATGTCTTAGTTTTTTTGTGTACCTGTTTTGTGTGTTTGTTGTAGTGCATTAATTTTCTGTTTTATAATGTGAAATTCTACATGTAGAACCTGGCTCAGCCAAAGTCTCTGCTTTCACTCTCTGCATAGATAAGATAAAATTAGATTAGATTCAAACATGGTCATCAATCTGTTGCCTTCAAATTTCTTCTTTCTAGAATAGATGATTGAAAGTGATAGATGGGCATGATATACAAATCGGGTATATTTTGGCATTATATAGATGATCTTGGACGTCCTTAAATGTGGACTCAAAGTGATCACTGTAAAGCAAGCACTGTTCTTAACATATTTTCTCTGCAAGTGTTCTGAGACCAGCCATGAAAAATTTGCTCTTGTTGAGACAGGAGTGGACTGGAGAAAATTTGTTATTTCTGTGAAGCAAAGACGGAGTAGCAGTTATGGAATAATATTCTGCCATTAATTTGACTCTTTTTGTTTGATATTGTGATGTCAGTTTTCTTGGTAAAGAGATCCTTTATCACAGGAGTCATACTTGCAATCAATCAATGATGCGATCAATAACTTCGCACAAAGACGCCATCGTAAGGTACGTCCGCCCGTTTCAAACCCAGTGTTTGAATTGTGATTTCTGTTGTTTGTGACTTGCCGTAACTTTTGTTTGAACTGTGCAGATTTTTATACAAAAGTGGTAGAAGTGGAAAAAGATGTTGCCCCTAAGTCCCGCACTCGTTCAAATTCATTCATCTATTATTGTCAAGTCGGTAAGTCATGTTGATATAGAGGGGGCTCAATCATTTCATTCATTCTATCTATATACTGTGTAGTCGGAGGTGGAAGGTGCCACTCATCATCAGCACTGTCACTCACTCGGGAGATTTTAGACCAAAATTCAACATACTTGGCAATATGGGAAATGAAAGATTGAAAATCCCTAATTGTAATGCAATCAAGCAAAATAATCGAGTCATTCTTCGGGCAAATCCAAAATTCAGTTTTCACATTCATTATATTATGTGCCATTTTCAGAGCTATATTTTGATGAAATTTCATTACAAATGGAACTACGGTTCCAGAGATATGTTCAATTAAGTGATGCTCAGAACAATAAAATACAAAGGAAGCTGAGCACTGTTATTGGCCATATCTCAAAATTAGTATTAGTGACTAAACTCATTTAGCTTGATCGCATGGCAGTTTTGGAAATGGAGGATTGGGGTCATTTTAGAAATGATTGAAAATCTTCCCCAATTACCATAATTTCAATCATCATGAAATGTGCCACTTTATAGTGTGTTGTGATTTTGTTCTGAGGTTTCTGGCTCTACTAACAATCACCACAAAATGAATGGGGTGGGGCACTCGGCATACTAATATATAAGGTCCGCAAAGTCAAACATGAACTCTGAACAGGTACTACAAATAGAAGTAAGACAAGCAGACAAACACAGGCAATAGACAAACAGACAGACAGACAGACAAACAGACGGACAGACAGATAAACAGAGATTTCAGATGGAGAGACAGACCTAGGCAAATGTTAAATGAACTAGTATTCGGATGGGTGGTTGGGATGGTTGTGTAAATATTGTAAGTATAATAGGTTTGATGGATGATAAAATAAATAGATATTTATTTTCTGTGGATATTTATTTTCTTGTCATTTATTTAGTGCAATATTGAATTTAAAAAAAGAAAAAAGGATTTAGGGTTTTTACTATGTTGCTTGTCATAGATCCATGTACCCTGTGTAGAGTGAAATGGCTTCTTCCACAGTAATTATTGCCAAAAGAAATGGCTTTTGATATATTAGTCGTAGTAAACTATTGTTTTTAGGAATTAAAGCCATATTATAACATTTCTTTAAAAATAGATTAGTATTTATTTTCCATAAAATGTTAGCTTTTACTGTCAGATATGTCCCCTTTTAATTTTGAGCCGAACAAGTGAGGTAAAGCAAAGAAAATTGGAATTAACTAATAGCGCCAATGCATGTTACTCCGGCGTTTGTAATACAGTACGATCCTCTGGCGTGTGTGTGTGTCTCGCACGCCGTGTACGAAGAACTGTGTTATGAACAACACATACGCGTTCGACTAATATTTCTGTCTTAATAATAAAACGACGGTTCCGGCGGTTTATTCAAAATCACGGATTTTGACAAAGCTACAGCACCTAAAGTCTTGATTTTTGCAGAGAATCTTTGTTTACTAAAGTATGTTACAATCGTGTAAAAACCTGAATTAAAAATTTTTTTGAGGGCGTTCTTCTCATCAAATGTTATAATATGGCTTTAAGTGCAATATTCAATTCGCCATTCGGCCATTGTTAAAAATAGAATGGATATCCATTTTGATAATACTAGTTTCATCCACTTCTTGACTTCTTATATAACACTTTTAATTGTCTGGTATGCTTAATTATTATTAGTATTTTTTTTAAAACAATTACTGAAGAAATTTTACCGAAGTAATGGAAGTTGGAAGTGATGCATCTCTGGCCATTATCATTTAACAAGAGGTATGTAGGTCTAATGAACAGTCCCATTATTAAGTGGTTGGTCATAATTGATCTTTTCTATTGAGGCACTATGCACCATTGACCAAAATATGGGGAAAATAGTGAAAGATCATGGGAAAAGAAAAGGGAATTTGATGTATGTCCTATTATTAAAATGGAAATAAGATATACAGTTGATTATTACTGTACTCAATTTGTCAGCATATAGGCCAGCTTTTCGAAACCAGTGGGCACAAAAAGTAGCCTTAAGATTTTGATACTTTTTGAAAGGATGTCCTCCAACATATCCAAGCCGTCCTGCAGACACTTTCCCAGAATTATTACTTGTTAAATATACAGAATGTAATAAGCATTATGTGCTTTTTTGATCATAGTTTCAAAAATATACATTTGATTTATTAAAGTAGGGTGTCAGTTTCAAGCTACCATTATAGAACAGATGTTGGTGGCCTTATGGCAAAAAATTTGAAAATGGCATATGCGGACCATTTGGGAATCTTTCCTTCAAAAAGGGTTGATTTTCAGTTTTTATAAATAGTGGACTTTTGGGGCATGGGGGTACTACAGCTTTGGTCTAAATTAAAAACACAAAAGAAATGTGAGTCTTTTGAAGAATGAAAGTTATACCAAGTGCTTGAACTTGACTGTGGCCTTATGTGATTGGATTTAATTGCTGCAACGTTGTGTCTCAATCCTAAATCTACTGTTTTCTAAATGGGTTAGCTAAATTGATGTGTTTGTGCTGGGACATCCTATGGTAAAATCAAATATCCAACAGGATAAATGTTCATCAGAAGAAATTTTTAGTAAAGTTATTTAGTGATCTACATGTCACTATGGACCACAACAGCCTCATCCTAATGGCATAGTGTAATACCATCAATCAAACAATCATAGTGCAAAATTTGACCTCAAGTTGCAGGGTATAAGTTTTAGTACCCAAATTTTCAAAGGTCATTCAATGTATGTACAAATGTATTGGGGTTAAAGAACTGTGCCCCTGATAGATGAGCATATTGTGGATCCTTGCGTGTGTAACATCAGTGATATATGTACATGTCACTATATCATGCACATCTGTGAAAGATCAAATACAAGATAATATACATCATCAAACTATCTTGATTGTTTGTTTACGCACATCTTTTATTTAGTGTGAAAATATCAAAAGTTATAAAATATGCAACTTAATAAAGCTGAATCATAAGAAACTTCAAGAAAAGCTGTATACTGATTTAAAATGTGATACTTGTACATCTGTGGTAGATCAAAGACAGATAGCCAGTAGGCTTACATCGTCAAACTTTCTTGGAAGTAATTTAATGATGAGGATGACTCACTCGCATGAGGATGAAAAAAGATGATAAATTGTGTTAACCAATTTGTTCTGCTCGATGTAATTAGGGATCACTAAGGGCTGCCGGCCATACTCTAGATTTCTTATGACTGGGAAACCCACTTTGAAAGAAAATAGTCACACCAGGGTAGGATTTTGTTATTTCAATATCTCTTGGTCAAGTGTAAAACTGCACCTGCTAATTGCTTGCAAGGTTGAACTTGGGGGAGTTTGAATAAATTACTAAGAAAAACACAGGTTCAGCAAACAAAGACACTAACATACAAATGTACAAAACTTTGTTGAGGCTTAGAAGGCCATTAATTACTAGCATGTTAACAGTGTGCAAAGTAATTTTGACTAGGACTTTCCTTTTTTAAATATTCTTAAAAACCCAGCTTCTTGAATTTTTGTTGAAAAGTAAAAGAAAATATGACCTGCAATTATTATGTAAACAATTTGTATAATACATAAATGACGTGAATGTTAGCACCCTCATACACATTTGTCCTGTGAATTTAAATAGGAGCGGTCAGTGGGATGGTATCGCAATTTTCACACCCCTTGGAAATTTTGCACAGCTCAACAATGGTGATACTTTTAAGCCATAAATGTAAAATCTTAAAATGAATTTGGTTAATTTTGTTTTACAAATATCCATTAAATCACTTACATTAAATCCCCATATAACACTATAGTTTAGGCTAAGCAGCCAAGAAAGTAAGTAGGATTCTTTGATTAATATTTCATGAGTTTTGGCAATAGCGAAATTAAAATTTAACTGAAATTATGTATTATGGCTTAAAATAAAAGGTTTATTCCTATCAATTCCATTTACCTCACGCTGTATTTGAAATAATATGTTGCATGAGGCAGCCCAAACCCCTAACCATACTCACAAATTAGCAAAGAATTTTGGATGATAAAATCTAAGAGGTCTTTGACTTGTAGATTGGCCAGCCAAGAAGTTGTTGGTGATTTTTTTGCTCCTGGTTCATTAAAATATTAGGGATGAAGTTCAGCAAGAGGTCTGTATTTAGTCACTGTGGTTTGGTCAGGTATGTTTATAGTATATCTTAATACTTAACAATTTCTATCTCTTTAAAACTTTGTTGGCTGAGGTGCTCATGAATTTATTAATTTTTGTCCCTTTTTGCTCAAAGCAAGGTATTAAGGGATGGGGTATGAACGTTTGGACAGTATTTATTGTGGGACATTGGAGCACATCAGACATATCGAATTGCATTCTGAATCTGAAGAATGTCCTTCTGATATCAAATAATTTTGATTTTTGAAATTCGCAATGTAATACACATTTTATGGCAAATGATTAAAATTGATATTTTTGATATTTATCACTACTCGAAGTAAACTTTATAAATCTGTTGATTTATACTTAAAGTGTATGTAGGTGGGATGAAAAGCCGACGATCAATTGAAAATTTTGACCTTTCGTATTGAAGATAATAGATTTTTCACCAAAACACAAAAAAAAATTAGGTCTTTTTGGGAAAAAATCCATATCTTCAATATGAAAGGTCAAAATTTTCAATTGATCATAAACTTTTCCTCCCAGCTACATACACTTTAAGAATATGTCATTAGATTTATAAAATTTACTTCGAGGACTGTTATATATCAAAAATGTGAAAATTATCAAATTTTAATAATTTGTCATAAAATTTGTATTATATCGTGAATTGCAAAAAATGAAAATTATTGGATATCAGAAAGACATTCTTCAGTATTCAGAATGCAATTCGATATATGTCTGATCATGTCCCACAAAAAATACTGTCAAACGCTTATCAAAACGCTCATTCCAGATACCTTAAGGCTGGCAATAATAATATTTATGTTTATATTGTACAATATTTTCAGAAATTTGCCAATGAGTTCCTGTGAGTTTAGAATAAATACATTTTATGTTTCAGGCTAATTTTATATTAATTAGCTTTCAACATTTAGGAAAATACAAATTCTTTGTCCAAGTCAGGATTTTTTTTGGTGAAATAGATGAATAGATGATGTCAAATATTGTATCTATATGAGCATTTTGAACCAGACCTTATAAGTAGGCCCCTATTATATGAATGATGCTGATTTCAAAAAGTTGGTCTGTCATACTTATTAAATGAATACAGCCTCTAAATCTTCATTTGGAGAAAATAACTGAGTGTGGTCCTATCAGTGCACCAAGCCTTTTTTAGCATAGAACATCCAGGAAACATTAGAAGTGCTTGTTTGAAATCAAGTTTATAGGGCCTATACTTCTATTTCCCAATTTACTGTGCTACCCACAACTCAAGAACCAATTTCACCAATTTTGTTATCAAAAGACCGTGGGAATCCTCTTGTGTACATAAAAGTTATCATTATCCAGCATAAAAATGATGTTGTGAGGCGCTAAAGCCGGTATAAGTAAAGGATCGCATTCCTGCCAGTGCATTAGCCTCTGTTGTTGCTAGCTTGATCCACTTTATTATGAGGCTTTTACGCATGCTTCCATGTTAGCATAATAATGCTGCTAAAAATATACCAAGTGACTGACCCCCCTATCAGATGTATGGGAATATCCCTGTCAGGCATCCTTAAATGGAAGACAGACTTTGCTGGGTGGGTGGGACTATGTAAATCTATGCAGATATGGCTGGTTGGAGTAATCTATTCTATGGATAGGGTGGTGAGTTGTATATGTTACAAAGAGTCAAGTACTAAATGGAGTGTGTTTTACAGACGTTTCTAAAAACCATTCTTACGCTGCTGTGTGAAATAGATGTTTATTTCAAGATGCTTATTTTGTCACTGATATAGACAAATTTTGAAATAATTTTCATTGATAGCACTCAACATTTTGGTGCCATTTTGAGCATCATGAAACAATCCAGCTGATTCATTATATATGCGGCTGCCTTATTTAGTATGACAACCCCATGACCCCTCAAGTTGGCCCAAATTTGAATAAGTCTGGTTCATGAGACATGGGTTACACATGTTTTATCCACATGAGTTCCAAGACCACTGCTGAGATTTGATCTACATTCTGTGAAACTGAGTGCAATACTTGGTAGTCAAGGAAGCATGCAGTTATGGGAGCAGGTTCTTGGCTCATCAGTGAAAATCTAGGAGCTTCTAGAGGTATTTCCCTATGGAAACATGTTAAAGTCCTGCTGGAACTCTTTCAGATTGTCTGAGCTCTAAAAGAACATGTATACATGTAGCCTTGTTGTGTTTGTTTTAATGATCTTTACATAGGAATTGACAACAATCCAAATAGGAGAGGTCTTGTACTGCTCCATCCCCGCCCGGTCTAAGTCAAGTTGGCACAACTTAGACCAATTTCTACAAACTTTCTGATAGCCATTCTGGTTTGGTGAGACTAGTAGAAGGCTGCTGCCAAGAAGCTTTCTCCAAAAATGTTGCCGAAAATCAACCTTATTTAATCTGAAAAAAAAATCATCCAAGAGTCACCCTATTTCTCTATGGGAAACAGCTGAAAATCATTATTGCAAAGATTGAAAAAACAAATCAACCAAAATGTTCTTTAGTCATTGCCTTTTATTGAAAAGGAGATGGTTTAAAATGCTGTGAAGATCTTTAAACCCCCCCCCCCAATCGAGGAAGTAAGAATATGAGAGCCTTAATACTGAAATAATAATATCTTATTCAAACTACAGAGAAATATAATGATCTTCATAAACAAGGACATGATGTGAAACAGTGGTAATGGACAAATCATTGTAGTCATATAAAAGTTAGTTTTAAAGGATGAAACAAAAACGGTGACTTGAATTTATTGAAACTTTATGGTTAAAATTATAGCATCTCAATGGAAGTTTAGACACAAATGACCACCATTTGGCTGAAAATGATATCCAATTCTGAATTCCCAAACTTCTCAATTTGAACTTCATAGCTATAGTTGAATGTTTTGTTCATCAGCATCACTGAAATTGAAATGAAATTGGGCATAACATTTAACAAATTGATTTGGATTCATACTGGTGGGCTAATAACTTCAAGTGACTCAGTAATTGCACTATTTGACTCTTGAGAATGTTACACAACAATATCTATACAAAAATGATAAGGAATTCAGAATTATCCTTTCGAACCTTGAACCAGGGGTTACATTTAATTATATTTTCTCCATTATAGAAGCAGGTGCTTGATATACAAATGATTTGATCATGATTTGATCCCGTCAAGAGTATTTTTCTGTCTACTGCCCTCTATAGTAAGTATTTTAATATGTAAAGTGGGCATAACTTTAGCCACTCCTCCACACTGAATTATTCATTATAAACAATGGTGATGGACAGATCTTACAGCGCCAGGATTTATGATAATAAGATATGAGTGATGAATAATTTGTCTTGTGTATGTCTGGGACAAAAATAGACAGCATGAAGTGATTGAAATTTTAATCTCCCATCCCAGTGAACCATGAAAGATAGAGTGTCTGTTGGGAGAGCCTCTGGTTACCTGTCTGAATAATACCGAGTGGTTATTAAAAGTTACTTGTAGCTTCTCGGAATTATTGGTTTTAGTGTACTTTTGTGTACAAAATATGTTAATTGTCATATACCTTTACTTGCCCTATGATAGCATTATTTGTTGGCATCTCTTCAAATTGATGATGTTCTTTCAGAGGATCAAGTTGTCCAACTGATTTTTTATGACAAGAACATCATTTTAAACAATTTTGAACTGAAGTGAAACTGAAATGTTCATATTTGAAACAAAAGGCAACAACAAATCTAAATCATGCAGTTTGTTGTCACAATTTCTTTTTTGTATACTCTAAAAACAAGTGGCACTTCTTTTTTAACACTTCAACATGTTTATTGTTAAACGCTTTAACATGTTGATAATGATGATATCAACATGTTAAAAAGTGTTAATAAAAGTTTTTAATTAAAACCTATAAATATAGTGTTAATTGTATGCAACACCTATAATTTCATGTGCAAAGTATAAAAATAAAAACATTATAGTGTTAACAAAATACTTGTTTTTAGATTTTAGGTAATAACATAACATAGCATAACATAATGAAAGTAAAATTGTCCTAGGTGATTTGGTTTTGTTGATTAGGTGGATTTAGTTTGTGACGTATGTAATATTCCTACTTGTCAAATACCAAATAGCTTCACAACTAATCAGTAGACACTGTCAGCAATAGGTCTACCTGGAAGAGGTACACACAAGGGAAAGCAGCAGATGGACATAGAGAAGATGGAATAAGGACAAATAGAAAAAAGATAAGAGAAAAGACAAAAGGAAAAATTGAGTAGAATGAAGTTTGAGAAAGATAGAAAATAACTTGCTCCTAAATATTTAGGAAGTTGAGGAAACAGTAGTATGAAGTAAAATGAAAGGAAGAAATTCACTAGCCACAACATTTGCCGATAACATTTGCCTAGCTACCCATCTTATCTGTAAGCCATATCATACAATACAACCAAACTTGATTTACATCAGCTATATCATTGGGTCATTATTAAACAAGTACGTCATCAATTTGGAACCGGTCTATATGCTCATCCGTTTCTCTCTCCTGAGGTGGAGGAGAAAAAAGGGAGGAAATGAAAAAACTGTGTTAAGTGTCACAAGAGGGAACTCGCGTAATGGAATTATTGGTAGCTGATTGGTTGACCTTTGCTATGAGATGTATTGTAACCAGGGCTGAGTAATTTAGTTTGGGAGGATTCATCCTAAAAGTATCTGTAGTTTACGGACCTACTGTGTCACTTGGGTAAGAGGACTTTTGTCATGTGAAGTTGTGATGGATATCCTGTTGTATTATGTACTGGTACATTGGTAGTAGTGCTTCTGTGTACATGCTTAGTAGATGTGTTAGCCGGGTGTGATAGTTTATGTTTGTGTCTAGTGACGCACATTATATTGAGTGCATTGTCTAAAGTATGTGGTACTGTTTCCATGGATTACTGAAAAAAATCATACAATATAACAAACTTCAAGTAATTACACTTTTTATCGATAAAAGGACTACTCACCAGTCACCATGCTTACTATAAGAGCAATTGGGGCAAAACTGTGTCTGAATATCACAATTTGATTTTTACAGTTAAAAACAAAGGATACACAATTGAATAAATGATACCTCCCAGTCCTAATATGAAAATGATGAGAGGCAACATGTTGGTTGTATTGGTATGACGAGGCAGAAGTCCATTTATTACAGGAAAAATTGTTTTGCTCAGATGAACTTTGGATAAAAAAACATTCAAATTTTCATATAGATAAATAATTTTTAATTTGTTTTAAATTTTTATTAGCGCTTTAATCTCAATTTTACCTTTAAATATTTGTCCTCCCTTTGGAAATCTTTGAAATTTCACATACAATTTCTATATCCAATAAATTATAAACAGGAATGAAAACCATAAAAATAATGCCAATGTTGTGGAAAAGTCATGGAAATGGAAAACACATGTTTTTTGAAAATTAAGTAAGCAAGCATTGGCACTTGGATTGGAAACTTATCATTTGTAAATGACAAAAATGCACAAGAATAAAATCTTGAACAATAATTTCTAATTATGTGATAGAATTTCACAGTGCAAGAGTTCTGGTTAAGTGAATCTCCCATACTAGTCCCTCTTTTCCACATGAAATCATGAAGGTCTTGACTTCTAACTCTCATGTTGTTTGGTTACCATACATTTATGTGTTAATATCAGCTGGTATTAGGTGCGGAATCAGTCTTGCTGTAAATTGACTGCACACCTTGGAGTGTGATTTTAAGTGAAGTGTGATTTCAATGGCACTGCAGCACCTGCTTACTTTCCAGTATAAGCTCTGTGGTGATTTTGTTTTCAATGCTTCAAATTATTTCTCTGGATAAATGTTTCCACTTCATATCTGTAGAGTAGCAACAATTTGGTCAATTTCAAAGGAACAATTTTGCTAAATTAAAATAATGTGATAACGCCATTACGTAAGCAATACATATAGAAGTCTTGAAAACTTTCCCGGGGTGTCTGATTTGACTCAAAAAATTATGAGTATGCATTGCTCTGTGGAAAGTAGCTGACGTAATGTGTAAAGTAATAATTTGGATTACATTTATGCCAATATTTTGGGGACAGACTGTGATAAAATTGTGTCACACACAGTGAACCAGTATGACGATATAATGTACCAGAACTATAAAATAGTATAAATCATAAATAAGTAATATTAAACTCAAATATGTTAAGTGACATGCATATTCTATGCATACTCAATGACTTGGCTTTAATTTGGTAAAAAAGTAGCAAGTTGTAATTTTTGTTTACACCAATGTGTTTACAAATTTCAGGAATGAACCAAATGCTATGCAACCAATTCTTATTCTCAAAATGAGCCTTAACTTGGTGTTGTGATCTATCATACTTATAAGGAGTTGTAATAACAAATGTTGTTACTGTAGCTCTAATCTTAGCTGTGAACTCATACGATGATAAAGATGGTGGCAGACAATCACCAAATGCAAGGATGAGCACAAGTCAACATGCTGAGAAACTAATGAATTACATGGTCTACTTGTATATAGGTTTTGAACTTGGTATGAACTTGCGTTCTTTCTGCGAAATAGTTGAGACATTCAATCAAGAATGGAATGACTTAGATTCAATAGTAATGATCATGAGGAGTGGAGATGAAATATGCCAAGTGTTTTGGTTGTAGTCATGCTGTGTATGTTGGTGATGGTGAGGTTTTTGTGTGTCAGCATATTGCCATACTGTGATCATGTGCAAAACAGTTTCAAAATTAGTTGTGATACTGATCTTAGTTGATGTAAAAAGAAGTTGTGTAACATATTTCACATTTCAGAAATCGCATATTGTAGTTTGACTCAACTATTGATTCAAGTACCATAAATATTTAATATGCTCAGATCCTTTCTCTGTGAACTTATTACAGTGGAAGTAAAAACATCAAGAAGTTTATTTTGACTGGGTTTGCTGTCTACTGAAGATAGCCCTCATCATGTGATGTTGCCATTACCAATAGCCACTGGGTTACTATCCAAACTTTCAGCTAAATGTTTTATCTGTGGAAGTGAACAAAACAAGTATTTATCATGGTTACTGGAGAGAAAATTTTGAATAATAAGTAACACCATGCTTTGACAACTGACGTATTTGAAATAATTGAATTTTTTACCTTGAAACTTGTAAATGGGGCTGAAATTTTTTAATTTTTAAGGGTGTAATCATGGTAATGTAGTTAAGTTTTCACTATGAAGGGTAGCTTGAAAATAAGGACAGTAGTGAGACGTACAAGTTAAAATGCTACACAACATTCCAATATGTGCTCCTAGAATCTATGGTTCCAGACAAGGGTGATGAATATGGACATGATAGAGAGGCGAGCTAGTTAGCTGGGAATGCGTAAGGTTTGGTTGATATTTAAGATATCTTATGGAGCCAGGGGAGGGAGTGGGAACCTCTACCACTTTGAGTTTATGCCTTCAGTTCCAGCCCATGTGGGAGATGAGTGATAGATATATACCTGTTGAAGTGATGTTCATAACATGGTGGTTTAAATAAAAAGGTTTGTGTGGTTGACTAATAATTGGCTTGCAGTGCTTGTCATTAACATAGCTTTTGGGTGCCTAACACATTTTATGTCAATGGTTTCCGTTACATCTGCATTGCATACCATGATAACAAATAAAACCCATCATTTTAAGTGTTTGTTGTTGATTGTTCAATTGTTGGAAACATAGAATGGGATAAAGTGGTATTTGTTGTTGACATTGTGAATTTTGTTTCCAGTAAAAAGTGGTGTTATTGTTTCATGAGGTGAGCCTTGTGCAAATACAGATAAGCTGTGTTCACCGGTATCAGTAGTTAGATTCCAGCAAATCTTCACTTCAATGAGCATGATGAGTGGTTCGCATCATTGGTCCTGCCCATGCAAAATGGGTAAGGCAAAGTGAAATTGAAGTGTATGTTACACACACAGTCATATTTTAGCACAAGTGTCTTGTAGATTGAAGTACAGTTGCTTCTTGCTTCAAGCAAGGCAGAGTTTTGCCACATTTGTTAAACTTTATATGACATCAGTGAACACAGCTTATCAGGAATATATAAAGAAATACATGAGAAATTGTTGTAAATAGTGCTATCTTTGTAGGAAATTTGGCTTATTTTCATGGGCAATGAACTGTTTTCCTGTGAATTTACAATTCCTTAATTATTACAGCCTGTATGCATTATGCAACATGGTAAAAAGCAAGACAATTTCTGCGTACATGAAAATTTTGTGAATTTTACAATCATGAGTGATAAAGGCTCACAAAAGTTTCATGCTTACAGATTAATTTTCCTGCTGGCTCATTTTCACAAATATTTCCTGCTGCAAACCTGAGGGATCTGTCCGTATGATCATATCATCAACAATTTGTGCCACAAAAATAAAGGTGCTTTATGGAAGTTCTTACGTATCAGTCCAAGAATACTATCAAACTTTCAAGCTAAGAGTAAAGCTGAGTTTTACTCCATCACTGAGCGACAAGCAATTGGTATTTGACCAAAGATGTAGCGTGCTTTTCCCAATGCTGCAAAAAGCGCTCTACCTCATTGGGTAGAAACCAATGCTCATTGTTCAGCTATGGAGTATAAATTCAGTTTAAGAGTCAAGTAACTGTAGCTTGGTTGAAATAATGAGTGTATGGGGGTACTTAATGTGATGAATGAGCACCTGCCTCCATGTGTTTTGATGCCAATATTTCAAGACTAGACAGATATTATAATGTTCTGTACCATTTTTGTGCATTTGCAAGAATACATCAACAAACACTGTATTCTTGTAAAATTCCCAATTACTATAAATTGGTGTTAAACAATTAAAGGGAAAGTGAAATGGAAAGAAAAATGTAAATAGGTAATGAATACAAATCTCTATGATTTACCTCTTTATGGCCCATGTTAGTCATTAGGTACCATTCGTCACCCGTTTCCCATACCATGCATGAAGATTGTCAACAAAGTTTTGGTTTGACCATTAGCAATAATACAGTAAATTCATGATGTCATATTTGCATGGACATTCATTGAATATTCAAAATAACTCATTATCATATCATTGATTAACCAGTATGGAATGGCAGAAAGATACACAATCATTTTTTCATTCACTTCAAAATATGTGACTGATAAGGGAGACAGCAAAATTAGTTTGGTTAAAAGTACGAAAAACTAAAATGGATAGAACAAGGAAAGAAAAAATGCGGTTACGTATACTTGTTTTTTGGATTTTAGGTTTTTAGACATTTTCAGTCAATTATCATTATGCTCAGCCATTCCCTATACTTTGTTTCGCCTGGTGGTGATGTTAGTGCTTTTATGTTCACATATGTATACCTGTCTCAGGATTAGGTTCTCACGCAGGCTTCTATGCTGTGACCAGTTACATACGCACCATGTGTCACAACCAAACTTGAGGTAAAACAAAGTATAGCCTCACCCAGTCACCATGACTTTTATAAAAGTCACTGTATTACCATTTGATATAAGGGCCACAATGACCTGATCCATATTGGATTTGATTAACTCATTTTAGCTTTTCATTTTTACATTGACTAAACGATTAGAAATTGAAAGCAATTCATTTCATAATACATGTTTGCTCTGTCAGATACAATTAACAATATGGCATGTCTTGTGAGCAATGTGCTTCAAAAATATTTAAGAATATTTATTCTGCAGAAATTCATTTGAATATATATAAACAAACATATATATTTGCATCTTCATGCAATCAATTTTATTTAAATATATATATTGTATTTTCTTCACACCTGCCAATTTATATATCTCTTAAAGAAAATTCTTGCTATAGAATGGTTTCTTTACTTTTGCGCCAATCATCTTAGCCAAGATTCAATTAAAGTCACTTTTCTATTGCTTAGGTAAACAAGTAAGTATATACTATTTTACATAATGCATGAAGTTCAACCAATCACAAATCAGGTACTATTTTTTTCTATTTTGTACCTCATTGCAGGTTACCTCTGATTGGTCAAACTGCTACCAAATATGGTGTGCCTGGATTCTACCCAGACCTGATGAAACCGGATTCATTAATGACTTAACTTCACTAAACTAGATCACTTACACTTAAACCAAGTTAAAGATTTATAGCCTAATGTTTTTATGTAAAATACAAAGTGGCACTAATTATAAAATTATTATAATAGGACTGACAAACAGACACCATAGTTTGTAGATCAATAGATATTACCAGATTTGCACATGTATGTTCACCCAAGTTATGTTGTGTTAACCATTATAGTCTATTTACCTTCCTCGAGTCAGTCAAGTCAACGGGCAGGTTGTTCTTTTGCATGCGTATCTACACAGTGCGAGTGCATTCAATGTGTGCAATTTAATGCTGCGACCACTGAATTTTGCACTGACATCACCGACTCGAGGAATGTAAAAGCACCAGGCTATATAACAAGTCTGCGTGTGTGTGTTTATGATCCCAGATTAACATAGCATGTGTGTTATTCAGCTCATATAGTTTGTGATTATCATAGTTGCTGTGTTTCTCAATATGCCATTTGCTAACAGGGGTGGACTGGAGTGCAAACCCATCTGTGGTGAGTTATAAAGTGGGCATAAAAATTCAGAAATTAATGCATGGCGTTCTCATCTCATTTGGGGATAACCATCAGAGAAGTTCAGGGTGTGATAAATAGATTGAATACCAACTTAGCAATTGGGAAGAAAATAGAAAATAGAGCACTTGTGTGTTCTCCTGACCAATCCGTATCAGATGGATTTGGACTCAGGTACATCTACCTTACTGGCTCATTACTCAACTATAGTCCTGCACTTACTCTTCCGTATCTCTCTCTCTCTTTTCTTTTTTGTACTTCTTCAGTTAAGTCCTTTTCTTTTCATCATTCTCAGTTTTTACCTTTTTCTCCTCATCTTTTCACTTCTCTGCCAGTTGATTTGAATTCCTCTGCACAATCCACCCCTGTTTGCAGTTACAATGAAACCCAAATGTTTGCAGTTACAATGAAACCCAAAAAGAGATTCACATTTCTTATTTCATTTATTCATGTCTTGAATCAGGTCCATCTATCAGGAAACTTGAAGGCAATTTCACTTGTGATCAATGTTCAAATTTAGGCTATGTTGCCCATCATACAATAATTATTCTCAACTATCATTTATTTGGAACATTGCATCTGAACATGTCATTTGTGAATAAAGCTGTGTTTTTGCATAGTAGGTATTTTTGGAATGCAATTTTCACATAAAACTTTGCACTCTTTGCATAAAGTATGTAAAGAAAAAACCTTTCTTATCCTCTTCCTTAGCCCACTTACTTTTGAATGTTGTGTGTGAACAACAACACCAAGAGATCAGTTGTGCTGATAATTGAACTGTTTGTTATTTTGCAAGTTTGATAATCGCACCAAATATTCTTGCCTTCATATATAAAATGGAATTGAACTTATCAGGGAGTTGGATACTTGCCACTATTGTGTGAACAAAATGATAAATGCCTCCTTTAAGTTAAGTGTCAAGTTATAAATTAATGTACCTACCTGGGAAGTTAGTATCAAGTATTGTATCTATATTTTTGACTGCTTTTGTTATTTATTTACTTCTGATATCAGTAGATATGTTGTATTCAAATTTATTTTGGGACTAAATTTCAGTCTTTTAGTTACATTTTTATTTTCTAATGGTTTCATGGACAGATTCTGTGTGAAAATCCTTAACATAGCTCATATAATTTCAAAAATCTTCCTGGATGGGAGAAAAACTGGTTTTATTGATAAAGAGCAGTTTACTCAGTCCTATGAATATATTATTAGAAATAAGTAATTTCAAGATCTCCATCAGATGTCAAAACTGATGCATTTTAGATCATATTCTGGCCTTCTGATAAGTGCCACAGCTTCGTCATCTCAACATTATTATTGAACATCACAGCATTACATGTGATGCCGTCAAGTTAATAAGAGTCATTGAATCATAGGAGGGTGGGAGATAGGACCACTATAATACTTTGTAGTTAGTTGACTTGATTGTCTACCAAAGAGGGAATAGCAAGGAGCGTTAATGCAATACATGTGTCCAGAAGTCAGTGTGACTGAAGTTCTTTCCCACAATGCAATATGCACGGTGCTAACTGCGTGTCCGTCAGCACCCCACACATGCGACGACAAACAGAGCGCACACGCACAATACATATGCCCGTGCGACGTACACCATGGGTTGTTCCGTGGTACGCAATGACGAGCGGTCAAATTGACCTCCGATAGAGAAACCCAGGATACATGCATTGAGGCAACAATTCAAAAGTATCTGTGATTATCACTGTCCTTTCATCGTAGTTTGGGAATATTTAAGGTCTTAGTCCTGATGCCTGAACTGATGTATTGGTCTTCATGAAATATGATTAGGCAAAAAAAAAAAAAAAAAAGTTCGTCTCAAAGCTAGCGCTCGTTTGTAAAATCCCACGATTTGACAAAAAACAAATGCGGAAAAAAAAATAAAAAAAAAATTTTTTATTCGGCAAAAATCAGACTTTTTTCTCAAAATACCATGAAAAAAAGTCGGGAATAAAAAAAAAAAAAAAAAAATCGCATTTCGCATTTTTTTTTAAATTTCTCGTGAGCTTTGAGACAAACCTTTTTTTTTTTGGCCTTATATACATGTAAATACAATAGTATATCAGTAAACAGTATATTTATAACAACTCTCATCTTGAGATAAGCTTAACTATCTATAAATGACACACACAGCCAGTACCTACACTTTGCTAATCAAAAATAAAGATTAACTTTATTTATCCAGTAGATAGCATGACTGATATGATACATGTTCAAAGTTTGTTTGTCACCTGTTTAGAAAACATGGAGAAGTAATAGTATAAGTTTATAACATATTTTAATGATTAAAATTAATAATATTTAGCAAGAGGTAACTTGAAAAAGTTACTTGTCTCGTAATATTTATAATTGTTAACTGAAATGAGGGTGATTGGTTAGAATTTATAAAGCAAGCAATTAGCATTTCAAGGCCAGTTTATGTTATATGGATGGAGGTACATACACAGGGATGCATTTGTGAAATGTTTGGGATCCATGCAAAAGGTTATAACACATTCAGTATGTTTCTAGTGAGATGGATGATGCAAGATGTTGCACGGCAATACAAGATAATAGGTGATGACATAATCAGTAGTAGAACATAATTATTTTGTTGATGACTATGTACATTGATACAGGCAAAAGTACCATCAACTGACATCCCCTTTGAGAAGGATTTCAGTGGTTTTCCATATGAGTTGTCAGTCCCAATAGAAACATATAGGATGTTTGTTTGGTACCTGCTAGTAGAAACATACACTAGTTGCTGTGTACTTGTCATTATTGTACATGGAAAAAATGTGCTTCCTCACTTACATGTTACCTTTCACACAACAAGTAGAAACATACTTGTTGATGAGAAACTGGTTCATAGGTACGGATTAAAAATATAGCCCTAATGATGCAGGATGCTCAGTAGAAACATAGGCCTTCAACATGTTTTGAAGGCCTATGGTAGAAACATCCTCTTTTTTGTCATTTGACTTTCAAGGGCAGTGGTGAGCAAAATTACCACCCTTTTTTAATGTTATACTATATTACATCCTAATCCTGTGAATTTGCCTCCATGTGTATGATATTGATAACAATAATAATAATTAATAATAATAATGATAACAATGATAATAATGTTATGTTGTATACTCTACATGGTGTAGCATGTAGTTTTGGTAGTACTAGATGAACCAGCAATAGATGATATGTTTAAATGTTAAGGTTTGTATTCACTGTATAAAAAAGTATACATAGTTGTAAAGATTTTGCACTCCTTGCATTTATATAAAATGCTAATGTCGGGTCACTTGCCTAATGTAGATACAGTAGAGTAGAATTATTTTATTGATATGCATACAAATATACTATGCAATAACCATTATATATTCTTATTTTAAAGGTTATATATTCCCAAAATTATAAATGTGGTTCTTTTCTATCTGAAATGGCTCAAATTTATTTAGAACATACTCAACATATTTGGAATATGAGAAAACATGTATATACCACTGATGCCTAACAAGATGAAATATGTAAATAGTAAATTTCAAAAAGCAAAATAAAGAACTGAGGCTGGAAACAATAAACAGTATTTTTACAGGCCTTACACCATGAACCATAAAAATGTACAATAATGAACATGCTGCATTTTTATTGTTGCTCTCCTTTTGATGAATAAATTACTTAAATTGTAGTCCTAGCAGATTTTAAAAACCAAATGAGGGTGATAGCATGTTAAATTATATCAAATTGTGTTATTAAATGTGAGGACCATAATTGCATGCAAGATGAAGTTTATTTCCCACCGAAAAAAAATGATAATATTATTTGTTATATTTTCTATATCAAGAGATGCCTGAAAACCAATAATACCTGTATTTCTGTGTAAATAGGAGTTGAAGTCCAGCATGTTTGTTGTCGGGGACAAATATAAAACAGAATTATATTAGAACAATGGCTTACGAATTATCCTGCATGTAGACTATCCCTTTTCTACAGTGCTTCTAAAAAGAACTGTATGATGTACAGAGGTTATGTCAGAGATAAAATCCCAGCAAACACAAAAATGTTTTTAAAACATTATTAATTTGTTATAGACCATTTTGGTATGGTCAAGATGTTTTAATAACATTTAAATGTTGGGTTACATTAAGGTCCTGAAAAAATTTCAAAAAACATTTTATATAAAAATGTTCTCAACATGTTATTGCAAAATATTTTTGGTCTGAACATGTTAGCAAAATATTTTGTCAACACTTGATAACATTATGTCAGAATGTTTTGCATGAAGTTTTCAAAAATGTTTTCTGAATGTTATTAAAATGTTCATTCTCTTTATATAACCCGACATTTTCTTTAAAACGTTTTGTGTTTGCTGGGAAGGTACAGTGCTTCCAAGATAGTTTTCACTGCCAAAATCATTTTACATGCACATTGTACAGCCTACCATGAAGGGGTAGTCTACTTTAAGTAATAATGCACACCAAATAGCAGGCTTGTTTTTATACCCATAACAGCTAACATGTTAAACCCTTGATTTCAATGAAAAGACTTGCTGTCTTCAGTAGATAGCATTTACTGTACTCAATGATTATATATTACATGGTAATTTGTTGTGTGTTAAATTGAATAAGAAGTTTGTTGCTTGTTGTTTATAATATACATAATTAAAAGTTTTTG
The DNA here is from genome assembly GCF_039555335.1 of Amphiura filiformis. Taxonomy (NCBI): domain Eukaryota; kingdom Metazoa; phylum Echinodermata; class Ophiuroidea; order Amphilepidida; family Amphiuridae; genus Amphiura; species Amphiura filiformis. The sequence goes on from NC_092633.1 coordinate 72,530,756, forward strand.
GGAAATTACCCAAATTTTGGAATGGCAAAATCTATTTTCAGTTGTGGTGTGTCCAAGGCTGAAGTAAAACAAGGATAATGTTGGGTTCTATAATGTCATGTGTATTTACTTTTTATAATGTGTGATAATTGGTTTGGCAAAAACACAAAAGAGGGAAGGCTACATTTTATGTGGGACTCAGCATTTTATTGATGGGTGAACAAAAATCAAAAGTTCCAGTGGTGAAGTATGATGATAGTTCAAGAACTTATTTGAAAGTTGTAAACAAATAATTTTATAGTAATATGAACAGGTACGAAAGGACTTCTAACTGTACTTATACTCAATTTATTTAGTAATATTGGTGGTCTATCTAATTTTATAATCCACATGTATACTTGTATAGTGTCATCATTTAATCAATGTTACAGTATTGGTTTCTGAATGGTATTGGTGATAATCTATGCAATAAGGGAGTGTGTTTTATTTGTTAAAAGAAAATGGTTTTGTACCGCTTTTTGGTGCTTTGTGTTTCACAACTTGTGAGTGTGTTGTATTTTTACAAATAAAACTTGATAATGGTGCTGGATGCATAAAGGAAAAAAAGAAGATGAGTCATCTATGTTGTTTTTTGTTTTTAGCTGTATGTGTTCATAAAATGTTTATTATAAAAACTTAAATTTTACTGTAATTAAGGCACTTCAGGCTTAGTCTTTCATATGGTATTTTAGTATTGGGTATTGCAATCATGCAAAAAGTAGAAATTCATGAAAAATTGAGGGTGTCACTGTGGAGCAAATCGCACATTATTATACTTATCAGTGCTTATTGAGAAAAATGTGGCTCAGGACACCCCAGTAATAAGCATCATTCAGGTCTGTACAGATTGCCTAACCAGCCTTACATGTGTAATATAAACTCTACCGCCATGATCAGCTCCCCAAGTTTTTTTTTAGGTAAACCAGGTGATTTTCCCCCATAAATATTTCAAGCTGGTTCAGTTTTTCTATGCAAGCAAACTTAACATGCAAATGCAGAACTTGAACATTCATTGCCATCTACACTGCAGTCAAATGCCTTAGCAATTGAGCTATCGTCAAACAGTTTTTGATTCCACAAGAAAATATTTGTATCTCTGGAAGATAAGTAAACTTGGGTTTTTTATCATGTTCTAGCCCATTAAATGGATTAGATAGAATTAAAAATGGAAATATTAGCTTTTATTTTTTTGCATTGTCATAACAAGCTTGTGTATTAGCCCGTGTATTAGTCAGTTAAAGGTCTGGAATTTAAGGTCTCTCTCAAATTTAGCATAATGGAGCACAGATATTTGGCACAATGACAGGATTTTTGGAATTTCAAATAGGGGGAGGCAAGCAATTCTAATCTATGAAAGACCATCTTGGCAATTCACCCACTCCAATGCACAACCTCTTTAAGACCCTGATTCCTTCCTGACTAGATACTGCTCACCGCAAGATTGGTAGTGGTGTCAAAATGTGTCTCAATAATGTCAGAGAGTAGAAAGACTTTCCATTGTTGAATAATTATGTGAACAATTCAGAGTTCCTTGTTGTTTTATAAAATAGGTAAAAGTTATGAGTAAATTTTATGAAAATTTTATAAAAAATGTGTATTTCTTTGGGTGTGCATCACTGTGCATGGTCCATCACCTGTCACTAGACCCTATGTTATCACTTGGTACACTACAAGATTCCTATTGGGGCCGCCTGCACAGGTACACTGTTGCCAAGGTACTTGCGTGGTACTGTGCAATACCAGGGGAGTACCAGTGCAGTATCTCTGCTGGTGGGTCCTGTGCAGTGTAGGTAGGCCTACTCTGTGTGTACCAGTCAGGTACCTTGGCGATGGTGTACCTGTGCAGGTGCCAACAATAGGAATCTTGTAGTGTAGTCTTTTAACATGCCTAATGGTGGCACTCATGGCCACTTGACGAATTGTTGAATTCAAATTATTAATCAATTCGATTTTATTCACTGTTTGAGGGTACAACTCCTCAAAATGAGTAGGTCCTACAAAACAGTACAGGTGTGCATTGAATGTTTTTAATACCATCCCACTCACCTCCCACTCAATCATTCCCCTCTTACCATTCTCGTGTGACCTCATGACCATGACCTATACACCTTGAAGATCATAAAACAAATCATATATCTATGAAACATGATGAAATCAAAGGTGGAATATACCCAACAGAAATTTGCTACCAATGACATTTGTGTCAGGTTGACTGGTTAATGAGTCATGGCGGATTCACAATGCAACATAAGGTTCTCAGTTATCAGATACTGGTGTAATGATATAGATTGTGTAATTGCTGGAACATTCAGCGTGAGCAAGATGTTTTATGGGTTTATCTGAAAGTAAAGTAAGGTGAGTCAAGTGAGGTGGATAGATGAGACAAATAAGTTCAGGATTTAGTGTGTTTTGGAGTTAATTGGATTATTATAGATTAGTTTGTGTGGATACTTTGCAGTGGATTTTAATTGTGACAATGCCGAGCAGTGTAAATCACAAGGTGATAGCCTGTATAGGTAAGTAAGTTCAGCAGTTCAGATACATCAAAAATTTTGGTTGCTATGCCATGCCCAATGCCATGTGCCAGTATCCTATTCAAATTAGAAAGAATTGGGATGACAAGGTATGCCATCTAAACACCTCCAAAATAATGTCATCATGGTCATGAATGTGCTGTGAACTGAGCTAATTCTACATTTAGGTGATATCTTTCCCTGATGCCCATCAGGAGTGCTATTCTATGAGGGGATCCAGTGTGTTCTGGGTGACAAGTCTGCGAGTGAATTTGTGTCAACATGGTCAAGTTTTTGTCTGTGAAATCATGTGCAAGTTGCTGGTTCACATGTTTTGATGGTCATTAATCTGTTGATCTGCACCTGTAGACCCTGAACATAAAGGTTACAGGTAAACTGATAAATGTCAAAGGGACATGACCTTTGACATGGTCTTCCCCTATAATATTCTCATTATCCATTTAGTTTTAGTGGAGATCGGATATACAATCAACTTGTAAAACATGATAGGATAGTAACTGGAATGGACTGCAGTTTACACTCCCAACGTTTGCCACTAAATCTAACCATCAAATCTGAATGACAACATAAATATGCATGTCCCGAACACCATGAGGTAGGACCAGGAGTGACACTAATATTTACAATGCATCACAAGTATTGCCCGTCTAAGTATAAGCTCATCGTAACGCTAACGTGTCAATTCTATGGAAGATTTTGGATGGGTTTGGGAGTTAACAATGGGTTTAGTACATAAAATGATTTCAAATCAATCTTGTTTGATGTGAGCTAGAATTTAGCGGTTCTTGGCATGCGCAGTTCTTGATGTAAAGTATAGACCACACTGTGCCTCCACATTGTTGTGGACAAAATATTTTAATTGTTTTTTGAAAATTGAAAAATCTACAAAGGTCCACATCAAGCTTGTCTTTTTTCCAATTATCAGGTCCAAAAGTTGGAGGAAACTTGATAAAATGTCCACTCATTTGGTGACAAAGTGTTCAAAAGTCCAAAAAAGGGCAATATTTAGAGGAACGTGGAATTTTTTTACAAAAAATTAGTGCAACAACACCTTTCATTCGAAAAAGTGTTTTGGAAGTTCGCACCACTGCAAACAAATCTTGTATATGGGTCTGTTTTCATCAAATGTCTATGTTAATGTGGTATAAATGCATAAAACCAAATGATCTTACCATTTCATCATAAACCATACTAACTGCAAATTACAAATTGCCCTTTGAGAATATTAAATTTTGATATGGTGGCAATTAAAAAAATTATATCAACCAGGATGATTCCAGCATTTAGGTTTGGTTGAGTGACTTTCCGAATCCACCCAAAAAATATTAACAAAAAAAGGCTGATAAAAGATAAAAGAAGAAAGTATTATGTGAAAAAGTGTTGTGTGTACATAAACTTGGGAATGCCTAGCACTAAACACTTGCAAGTTTATATCCTGAGCCGTGATACTGTTTTGATACTATTTTAGTTCATTTTGCAAATTTGTTCACTTTTTAACTGGATTTTCACTGACTGATTGGCTTTTTTTTTTGTGATTACTGAGGTACAAAGTTCTATTCATGTTGTGAAAGTTAGTTACACATTGACAATGAATTATGATAGCATTCACAAAACTATCATGTATGTATCAATTCAGGCCGTTTAATCAGGCCGAAGTTTGAACCTGCCAAAAATCACACTGTTTCTTGTCGTCTTGAAAGGGTAAAATGTTTGTCTTAGCCAAGTGCACCTCTCAAAGTTGTGTTTGTATAGATATATGTCATAAGGCGTGTGTACAGTAATGTGAACCCAGTCAATTTAAGTGGAATATTAATACCACCGACATGAACTGACTGGCTGCCGAATTATCCTACCAAACCAAAGGGGGGATTCAGTTTGCTAGTATTGAGTTGTTGCGGTATGTAATCCAATTGTTTTAGGTTGAAGATCGCTGGCTATAAATGCTTGTTCGCCATGGACTGGCGCGATGTGGATTTGTACATAGGTAAGTTATGTATACTTTGTGACGGTACTTTTCAATGGGTTATGATTTCATAGTTGAGAAATGAAGTGATTTGAGGAGACGTGTCTGACATTGATTTAAGATAGGTCAGGTGGACTTGGGATCAATTACACAAAGACTTGGTATATTGCAAATATCGGAACTGATATAGATAGGGACATGGCCAATCATGCAACCAATGTAACTGTTAATGTTATGGTAGCAGGTTTGGAGTACTACAATGCTAGTCTTTGTGCATTGGGCCGTTGAACATGTTGAAGCCACTGAGTTTTGGCGAGTAGTCCATTGCAATTTGGGCTTGTTTCTGCAGGTTGAGATTGCTCTATACCCGGGCTTTGTCCGGGGGCTCTGTACGGTCTACAGAATCTAGCCACTATAGAGTATACATGTAGGTCTTGTATCAAAAGTTAACACTTCATCATATACCATGTATACAAAAGGTGGCTCCTGAACTTGTTAAACTTTACCTGCGTAATCCAAATTTATATTTAGGTGTGCGACTCAATGCATACCGGTACTAGGTGGATTAATGTTGATCATGTTACTGCCTGTTTGAAGGGTAGTAGTTGGTAGTAAATGTACTGGTAGTTGTGCCTGCATAAACTTTATGAAATGTGGGGTAGGACACCACCATCATAATTATGAAATGTAGCTTTAATGTACCAGCTTGAATGGCAACATTCATTTGTTATCCATTGAAGGTTGAAAGAATTACTCATGTAATTGGTTTGTCTGTGCATGACTAGTGACCTATTTCTGTAATGTTAAAGCAATAATGTGGGATTTGCTCACAGTGACATCCTCAATTTTCCTGGAATTTCAACTTTTTACACAATTGGAATACCCAATTGTGATACCCAATGATGTATACCCTGTGAAAGAAGAGTAAGCCTGATGCTTTACAATATAACAAACCCGGAATCAAGATTTTATTTGCCAACCACCGTAATATGAGATTATCGAACCCTGGTATGGAACTCGGTCTAACAGAATCATTAACAAATATTGCGTGCATTAATATTTGGTTTTAGGTTATACAACTTCTTATTTTTACGTCCATGCGTGAAGCCACAGAATGTTCGGCAGATTAACCTTGACGCATTGATTTATTTGAAGATATAGGTGTTGGAATCAAACAGCGATTTCCTCTGTTTCACCTCATTTGATCAGCCAGTGCAGGAGCCAGTGAAATTTTAATTTTAAAATTTTAAAATTTTAATTTTAATTAATAATATGATTTTTTTTTCTTCAAATCTGATTTTTTGCTATATTTGTAATGTTTACACACGTACATGTGTATGTCCCACCTTACACCCAAATGGAATCGGCTTGATTGGTTGTGTTTGTAGGTCAACAGAGCAGTTTCTTTCCAACATAAAAATGTCATAATTCACACATTCTTGGCCAAAATAACCAGTGGGTTTCTTTTACTTTACCTTGTTTAATATTTCTGCTTAAAAGGGGCTGAACCCATTCCTGATGTTATTACTGATGTCATTTCAACATTTTGGGTAAGGAATAACCAAATTCAAATTTAATGGAAATCATAACTATTGGTTGATACAGTATAATAATATACATGCGTGGGAGTAGGAGATGACCTCTCTCTGATTGGTCCAAAGTTATGGTATGTGAGCAGGAACATAATAGCTCTCTGTCTATATGACACTGGACATCAAACATTGTTTTAGAACCTGTGATGACAATGCAGGGTTATGCATTGTTTTGATGTTTCTGAGAAATCATCATGATGTGGAATTAAACAATAGAAGGGCCTACAATTGTAGCAATATTCAAATAGCTTAATCTCAAAGGGGCATGTCCCAATCTGTAATAGCCTCATCCCCAGGACCCAAACTTTTACCCGAAGTAGTATACATTTTGGTACCAGAAGAAAGTTCATATTTTTCTCATTGACCCTGTGAAATGTGAGGGCTGAAAGGTGTTTAGTTTGGATTTTATGAGCAAAAAGGTGACATAAAGCTTTAACAACTTTGATAATAAACCATTGTCGTCATCAGAGTAAGTCATACACCTACTAACTAATTATACTTAAAGGGGCATTTTGTGATCCACAGCCTCATCCCCCACTCCCCCCATGAGGTTTTATACCACTGGAAATCTCTGGCTACATAATGTTTATGTGCAAAAAAAGTCTTGCATATTCATTCACTTGACAAAAATATAGTCAAATTTGTATTTACCTTCTGTTCATAGAATAAAATTACAATAGGGTTCTATGATGGAGCAGTGTGATTCACAATACACATAATCATGCATAACCGTGATACAACCATGAGAACTTTCAAACACGAAATCAGAATCAATTGAAATTTTGCAAATAAACCTTTATTTGTGGATATCTATTTAAAATGTCATTAAAGGAGGATGCTAGAATCACACAATACAACTGTCAAGAAGTATAATGACCTTTATGATAATAATGGAAATCTAAGCTCAATTGTTTGTGCTTGGTTTATTTTGAGCTGATTCACTTGTTTTTAAATTCACAATTTGAAGCTTCCTGCCTTCATTATACAGTGGTCTACACACAAAAAGGAACATAATTATTAACACTTATTTTTGTGGTAGCTGATGGGAGTGTGAAAAGTGCAAAAATTAAATTTAGTACAAAAATTCCACTGCAGAATTGGGTACCTTCTTTTATTATTTTAAGGGACATTGTTTAGAATGTGGGTTGAAAAGGTTGAAGTGGAATGATATCAATATTATTTTAAAGGTGACAGATTCCAATATTTTGGTATCAATATAGCTATTTTTTAGTTGTATTTTAGGTGTTGCATTATTTCTCGTCAGAGACTATGACCCAGTCAACACTGGTTAGGTATATTTTTGTCATTGTGTCGTAATTATCCAATTATGACACGCTTATGATACATGAATGAGGAGAGCGTCCACACGGTCAGCACCTCGTCATCGTGTTGTAATAAATTCATGCTACAGTAATTACGAAGCCCATTGAGTAAACATAAATACAACGACAAAATGTGTACACATGGGTAATTTTCATCGGCAATAACGACATGATTATACTAGAAACCAGCCCAATGATGGAAATTTTCATCATTCGCGAATGATGACACGATTTAGTATGCCAACGACATTGAGCGGACACACAGTACTAATATCATAATACGATTATGACACGATCGAAATCAACAGAAAAAACCACAATCGTGTGGACCGGGTCTAAATGTGTTGAAAACTGAATTATATAGTTGATCTAAGGCTAAACCAAAACAATTAGTGTCTCAAATCTTGCAAATATGAGGTATACAGGATGATCCCCACTTTGAACAGGTTTTTTTTCATGTGAAATTTTTAGACATTGGTCTATGTTTGAAGAAAACCCCCTATTTTGAAATTTTTATAAGAAAACAACTATTTTCACTCATTTTTAACCTAAAATCTTATTTGTTTGTGTGCTACCTAACATACACAATTTAGGTGTTCTTAATGAAGCTTTAGTTTGAATCTTGGGTCCACCCATTTCACTTAAAAGCCATATTATAACATTTTCATGCAAAATAGATTAGTATTTCTTTGCCATAAAATGTTAGCTTTTTGAGCCGAACAACTAAAGGCAAAGCAAAGAAAATTGGAATTTACTACCAGCGCCGATGTCGCCAATACGTATCACTCCTTCGGTCATGTTATGGTACGATCCTTTGTTGTGTAGATCACCATCCCGCACGCCATGTATGTACTGTGTTATGAACATCGCGTATCATAATAATAAAACGATGGTTCCTGCATTTTCTTTAAAATCTCGGATTTTGACAAAACTACAGCACCTAGGGTCTTGATTTTTGCAGGGAATGTTGGTTTAATAAAGAACAATATAATCGTGTAAAAAACAGAATTTTGAAAAATATTGAGGGTTTTCTCCTCAGCAAATGTAATAATATTGCTTTAAATCAACTTGTGCTCATTATGGCTCAGATTTACTGCAACTCAATATTGCTTAATTATGATCTTGGAATTGGAAATTGTCATATTTTAACACCTCTTAGAAGTTGATTTATGATACTGTATACAAAAACAACTTCCTTGCAGTGAATTACAGACATAAATAATCTAATTTATTGAGAAGGGTATCTAGTATTTGTGGTAAGCAAGTATACAAATCGTGTAAAAAAGAAAGAGTGTCTTAGATATGATACTAATAATATTCACTTAGCATCTGTTGGTATCCAACTGTCAATTCTTTTTGTTTCAAATATATTTGTGTACATATTAAAAGACATGATCATACCAAATTATGTGTTGCTTCACTGACTGCAACCTCCTAAATTCATTATCCAAATTATCACTTTGAACGTATGGTCAATTTGGAATCCATAAGCAAAAATGAGCGACTATTTCATTTTGTAGAGTTTAGAAACACTACTACCATGCAACCAGCTGTAAACCATTTGCAATTCCAAATATGCGTGGCAGAGTTAACTCGTGATGTACACACTAAGTGATCAACTCACTTCGTCATCCCACTGAATGACAGTTCCCTGTCAACTTCCTACACACTATTAGTATATGGTAGCAGCTGGTATTTTTTGCTGGTTTTCCGAGGTCTTGACATTCATATCATTGGGCATGTGAGATTGATGGGGCAGGCCTTACTGATCACTATTACCACGCTAACATTGTCTTTCGTTAAAAAACAAAAAGGGGTTGCCTGCAACTTAAAGTGTGTGTAATCGTTGTATCTATTTCAAACAATATCATACATGTATGTATATATTGCATATTGAGTATAGGATAACTATCTTCAGTAGATGTACAGATGCAAAAGTTGATTGGTAGTTAATTTAGCGTGCAAGGATGTCATCGACGCATCAGTTGTTGAAGAAATTGAGAAAGGAAAATAAACAGTGAGTGCTTAACATTCCAAAGAAATTTATAAAAGTTTAATTGTCAATGACATCTTCATACAGACTTTCTTTGCAGTCTGCTATTGTGGAATATTTATGAATGGATCTATATTGTAGTGCAGTTATGATGGAATTATTTACTTATTTGATCAATTTTGGAGCTGATGGACCATATTTTTAATTTGATTTATAGAGTAAGTATGAAACTATTTTGTGTGAATTTGTTGGTAATGCTATTTAAAGGGATGATAGGCCCTAAGTGATTTTTTGTACACAAATATTTTGTCTACAACTACACCACCAAATTCTCAGCAAGCATAATTAGGTACCGTACATTTGATCATAATAGCTGATGCTCAATGTAGTAAGCTTTACAGATAGCTTGTTCTGTATTCCCTGTGTGGAGTGACTGGACTCAATAAATGTGTTAACCATGGTTTCCAAATTTGACAGCCTTGTGTGTGTGAGTATCTTATACCTTCATCATGTTCATGTTAGATGTCAGATTTTGTCTTCATTAGTTTGCTTTCATGTGCCAGCATGCATTATATAAGCAAAACTGAATTTTAGGTTCTAGTTTATTAAATCACTGACTGTCCCATTCAAATTCAAAATCAGCTGTACAACAATTGTAACCCAATTGTTTTTGTGTGATTTTATCACTGGAGAAGATCACATACTTAAACTATAAAATGTTCATCTCCTCCTTTGTTATCCTGTCTATTGGTGTAGATATATAACCTTCTTTCTTACTGAACTACAAAACTTGAAATTTACTAAAAACAAACATTAGCATCTTTGCAATCAGAGATGTGTCAAGCTGTTTTTCAAACCTGACCTAGCAAAATGAATTGTTTAGCAAAATAAATTAATTGATTTTGAGTTATGACAACATAAGTTTTCATTTGTTTACAATGTTTATATTTCCTTGTTTTAAATGCTTAATATCATCTTCGGAGCCATTAAAATTAAAAAAATTTTCCAGTGCATGCTGAATAAAATTGTGTATCACTCCGTCTATCGTGAATTAAGTTGGTCAGCTTGATGATGTGTAATGCATATCCGGTATGTCATAGTGTTATGAACATCACATATGCATTTGACAACTTGAATTTGCCCATCATATGAATGATGGGACATTGCTTTATTAAATATCTCAGATTTTGTCACAAATACAGTGCTTAAATCCTTGATTTTTGCAGGACATGGTATTTTATTAAAGTACATTACAATCTTGTAAAAATCAGTATTAAAAAAAAACCTCCTCAGCAAATGTTATGATATTGCTGTAATATCTCAACATTTTGATGGGATTTTCAGCATTTTAAAGTGGGTATGAATGCTTAAGTGAATTTTTGACAAATATTTGGTTTGACAATTGATCCATATCTTTTTTGATATCTAAATCATCAAAATTAAGATGTTTTCTTGAGCCTAGGGTTTGCATTATTCCCCTTTCCATGGTGGTATAAAAGATATCAAGAGTGAGGCAAAGGAATCACACCCACATCACTCAGTCGATTATGCCTCTGCAAGGAAAAGTTCATTTGGTGGTTGCCATGGATATGCTTCTAAATCACATCACATCAATTGCAGCCATGTGTGTGCTTGTTTGCTAGAAAGGTTTTTTCCTAGTAATTGTTCGTTTAAAGGGATGGTAATAATGGATAATGTTGGGTGTGGCTGCTTTTACAACAAAATAGGGTATTTATATAGAGTGATTAAATATGATAATGTATAGTGCTCAGTTAAGCTACATTTAGATGTTTTATTCATTTGATAAAGCAGAAAACAACCACTTATTCAGTGACATGCTGTATTGGTCAAAATTTTCAGAGATTTCAGTGGAAATTTTCAGGGATGTTATACCAAGTCATCCCACTTTTTGCTCAAAACATAAATTATCCAGATAAATATTTTCAGTTTTAAAAATATGCATGATGCCCTAAATAAAGGTGTATATTGGTCTTAATTGCCTAAACAAAGATGCACAACTTGTGGATTTTGTTGTGGTATTTGAGCCAGTGGACAACTTGAACCCCCTTGCCAAGACAGCAGTAATGCATTTTGGACCAATTGAATGACACAAAGTGCAAGGAGTCTATATTCTGTGTTCATATGTGATACAAACAAGTAAAATAAGTCATTTGTCATCCAAAATCAACATGTTTTTCAAAATTATTTTTATTCTTGTACATTTAGTAGGCGGCAATTTGCTGAAAATCCATCATAAATTGGAGCAATGGCTCTTGAGAAAATAACCAATTTTGGAAATAATCCAAAAATATGTGTAAAAATATTTGCGTTTTAAAGTCTACACATTAGTAGTTTGCAAGAATCAATATTGATTTTTTCATTGTGCAACAAAATTATAACTCTGTATGAATGACTATTATTAAGTTTTATATTTTGATACTGCTGACTAAAATGAAATACAAAATAAGTTGACCTTTTCCTTTGCCCATACCTCATATTTATGATAAATAACTCATTTTGCTTCATTGCAATCCTATTATATTTGATGGTGATTACAGAGTGGTCTTGTAGCATGAATTTCATCCATCAGACTAAGTCCATAACAAGCTGAAGTAGTATATGAGACCATGTTGACAACTTCCATGCAATATAGTTGAAATATGCTATCATCAGTAGATAGCAAATCATCAACAGCATGCAATCACTATGTACAGTGAGTTTACATTACTATAGCATGCATTATTTTGTATTTTTAGATTTCTATCTCATCAACAGGAAGGTCAGACTGCAGATGTTATCCATACAGTTGAAGACAATTACATATACGTGATCATGGTGATATACATTGGGTATGTGTGATGTGATCAACCAAATATAAGTTAACAGGAAAACTGTAGCAGATATATTTCATTGCACATGTATAGAAATAAACAAACAAATAAACATAGTGAAAGCAATTCTGAAGCTCCTTATTCTAGAATCTTATGTCTTGATTTTTAAGTATCGGTTTTTATAGCCACACACAACTATAAGCATTGTTTTTCAAGAATCTTGATAATGGAGCTTTTTACTATTTTAGTAATATTTACCAACATAAAATGTCTTATGTATTTGCATGGTTGGACACATTATGTAGGTCAACTTTAATGAATGTCATAGACAAATTCAACATGCAGTTTGTTGGTCTCCTTGTCATTAGTAGCATTTGCCCAAATGTTCTTCAATTAATTAGTAGTATGTAGAACCATACTATAGATGCTTTCCATTATTACTGCCTTCCTGGTTTAGGATTATTATTGTTACCGTTGTCATAACACATAGTTTTTAATACAATATAGAGCTAGATAAAATAATTGCTAGTTAAAATGGTGAAGTGTAGCTAAAAAGTGCATTCAGTTGAGAAATTAATAGACATATCACTGAAACATGTGCAGCCGAGGTATTTCTAGATTATGAACATAAAATTTACAGTTGTTTGTCATGAAATAGTTTTGTTTCATATTTGTTTGCTTTTCATCCAATCTTAATTGTGTAAACTGTTGTGCTGCATCTAATATCAGAAGCAGTCAATTTCTGTTTGTCAAATCATGTTTAGGAAGTTTGTTTTCCCCCTGCCTACATTTGAATTGAAGTAACACATAATATGAATAGGGCCAGAGAATGTATAGTTTAAAGGAGTATTTCGTGATCCTAGTATCCTCTATTTATGTCATTTTTCATTAGATATCCACGAAAAAAACCTATTCCCAAAATTTCAGTTGATTCCGATTTTGCATTCGCGAGGTATGCATCATTATGTGTATTACACTGCTCCATAGACTATGTGTTGTAATTTTTTTCTGGTGCACCAGAACGAAATTCAAATTTCACGGTATCTTTGCTAAACGAATTAATCTGCAAGAAATATTTTGTACATAAACATTATGTAGCCAGAGGTTTCCAGTGATATAAAAATCTCAACTTTTTTTGAGAAAAGTGGGGGGATGAGGCTGTGGATCACGAAATGCCCTTTTAAGCCAATTGTGCAATAATGTTGGGTGTAAAATGTTGTTTACAAAATGATTGTGATATATCTGTACTTGATGTATAATAAATCATAACTGGACGAATGCACTACTGACCTGATAATGCATACATTGTTTGGATGCCTTATCAGAATTCCTGGTAATGTTGGCACACTGCAAATCCTCACTCACTGTGATTTTAGTTGGCATCAATATCAATCAAGAAAGAAAGAAAAGTGAAATGAAACAAAACACACAAGGCTCCTTCCTTTTTAAAAATCGCAATATTGCATCCTGTTTTATTCGCAAGTGATTTTTTTTATCTGATATCTGGCATTCTCCATTTGAAAAAGTTACCATGGTAACTTAAAATTAAAATAATGCTGACAAGATTCCCTGTAAGCGAAGGAGTGGATATGTTGCTATTTGCAGCGGCAATTTATGTGGGGTTGGTGTGGAGAAAGTAATCACTATAAATAACTGTTATATTCATAAATTATTAATTACGTGGCAATCAATTAAGCAGCAAATGAGGATTGACCAAAAAGTCACTGAAGCAGTAACCTATTTTGGTTAAACATTTGTTGTTTTAATATTTGGTTGTTATTAATTGCATAATTTGACTGGCTCTTTTTATACAAATCATGAATCATTAATGTGTGTTTTGTGTGGTGCGTATCAATTTGACATACCTTCTGGTGACATGCATATGCATTATTGAGTACCATCTGTATTTGTATTCATTTTATTACAACGGAATTAATTTTAACGGAATAACATTCATATCACACTTTCTCATGTTTTATTCCATTTAAAACTTAAAATTCAAACAAACACCCCATCAAACAAACAAACACCTCCCCAACCCCTTACCCCATGAGATAATATAATAGACTCGCATATTATACCAACATGATCACATATTATTGAGATGACGATGGCATTTTATAAATAGCGTTTCATTAATTGCATTGTGACCTAGTTTTTGAAAGGAGCAAAATGCCTGAGAACATGTTCAGAAACACGCACCCACCAACTTTATTAATGTACATACAATGTAGAAGTCAAATTACTGAATAGACGTTGACAATATACCTCTTGGTGAGAATATTATGCTATACTTGCAGAACCTCCTGGTTGTACTTTTGTTAAATTTCCTAAATATCCTTAGCCGATAATATTGGATGTACTAGTATGATCAGTATTGGCAAGGTGATGAACTTGGTATACAGGTATAACTGTAAACCAGTTTTTGTGTCTTGCTTTTAGGAAAAAAAATCCTTTTAAAAAAGGAATGGGGTGCTCAATGGGAGTTTTGATGTGATGTGCTGAATTTGCTTGACATATAACTGTTTGGATAACATTTACTTTGTTAAGACAATACATAAGCATAGCAAACAGAGAAATATTATGAAATGCAAGGCATATAGGCTTGTTGCAGTGGGAGAGCTGTAAAATGGTATTACATGGGATGCAAGAGAATCGGTTTCAAATAAAAGGAATGAAGCTCAGGTTAGCATTTTGGTTACTATATTGTTAGGCAATCATGTTATGTGGGGAGGGGGGGGTAATTCTTATGGATTGTTTTCCAAACAGGAGTATTTATCTCAAATGAGTGACTGCTTTGGTAAAGAAGACAAGAATTTAGAAGAAAAAGAGCGGGAATTAGAAAAAAGAGGGGGATTTGCCCCAAAATTGCTTCTAATGAATTTGAGCTGTTTTAAAGGGTGAATAAATATGATTCAACCAATTCCACAGTATTACATTCTCTATCTATCACACTATATCTGTCTATCTTTTAGTCTGGTCTAAAGCCATGATTTCTCCGTGATACGGAAAAACAGAAAAATTCACGGAATTCTGGGTTTGCTCACGGAAATTTGAAAATGCCACAAAGTAGTGAAAATCTGTGTAAAATGTCTAACTTTTGTGTTGATTTGCAAAAAAAACCAAAGAAAAGTGATAATTTAGCAGTAATCAACCATTAAACAATCCATTCTAGCATTTATTCTAGGCCTACGATGCAAGATTCTGTCCGATACAGCTATCGGAAGTACACACAAGACAATTGATGATGCTTAATTTTAATGGGGATGTTGCGGGAGACTACAGTAAAAAAGGTACATATAATTATATAAGACAAATCACACTTTTAAAAACATGCTTGTATGGGAATGTATGCACTTTTCAGTGCTTTATAATGTAAAACGGAAAATCACGGAATCGTCCAATTTGTAACACGGAATTTCAATTTTGTAACACGGAAAAATCATGGCTTTAGTCTAGTCGGTCTATCTGTCTGTCTGATCTATAAGACTGCAACCTAAAGGGCCTGTTCTTGATGCAAGTAAACTCATCATTCAATCTAATAATCTTGTTCCAGTGTTCATACCAGTTTTTCAATGACCTAAATACATCTTAAAATACACAAATTGACAATTTGTTTACAAACTGTAGCATAATTTTTGGCATGTTTTGTTCTTTAATTATCTCTGGAAAGGTAACTTCTACTTATTCTCCATGACCCCTTTCTATTCTGACTTAATCCTAGATCAGTAACTCCCAACATGTCTATTTTTTCTTCAATATTATCATATCCCAATCGCTGATCTGACAAAATCTGTGTATAAAATAGATAAATACAGAGTGACGTGAGTTACATACTAGAAATGCAAACCAAAGCTAGAGGTTGCTTAAATCCAATTTTTAATTTGCTGAATGTGTCCTAAGCATATCTATAGGGAAATAATTAACACAAAATGTTGAGGCTGAAAATTGCAACCCGCAGGCAGTGGTAGTACTATGGGAATAACATTCTTAATATGCTTGGTGTTAGTTTCAGCAGGTATCACAAGTAAAATATATATTTTGTTTGTTTACAACTTGCATCTCAACATTTGGTACATCACTTTGCATTGATGGATAACAAATGAATCATTATCACTCTAGTGTTATCCAGCAAACACAAACGTTTTGCAGATATTGTTTTATTGTCGAATTATATAAAGGGTATAAAACGTTTTAATAATGTTCTAAAAACATTTTTGAAAACGTGATACAAAACATTCTGACATTTTTTATGATTTAACAAAATTATTTTGTAAAAATGCTTGACCAAAAAATAACATTTTGATAACATTGTTGTTGTGTTTTTCCATGAAATGTTTTCATGACATTTATATAAGCTGACATTTACATGTTATAAAAACATTTTTAAATTAAAATGTGTTTATAACATGTTTATAACCTTTCAAGAACATTTTTGTATTGTGCTGGGTATTAATGACTAAAATCTGTTATGAAAGGTTTTAAAATTGTCCCTGGTTATTGCAACTTGAACAAAATTATATCAATGTTGTATATTTCAACCAATTAGACAAGCTACCAACCATATTGATTCGAGTGTAAGTTGAATTGGATGTTGTGAAAGTGAAATTTGTGATTCAGCCATAACAGCCATGATAGTTCTTTTATCCATGTCTCAAAAGCTAATTTCATTTTGATGGCAATTCTCACTGTTTGCTATGTGTAAATTAATTACATTAAAGTTGAATGTGGTGGACATCTATGATTCTATGTCACTTTGCCTTTATCACATCATGCCAACATGTGGCATACACTATGCATGGAACCAATTGTTGTCAGTGAATCTGTAGAAATGAGAAAGTATTGCTAATCATACATGTCTGAGGATCTATGTCTTATTTGACTTTCATATAAACATGAAGTAAGAGCCCTTTATTTGTATGGGGTCATCACCTATAAGGTTATATTTTAAAGTAGGCATGGTATTTGTCAGCTAAGTAGGGCCAGGTTTAATATTTTAATCACAACATGCATATTCTATCAAAAGATTGGTAAGTCATAGTCTTAAATTTTGGGTATTGAAACTAAAAGACTGTATAGCCCTATTATGATTAATTCCCTGATCTGATAAGATAAATGACACAATTCTATAAGCTTACTGACCTATTGTGCTTAGTCCTTCCAATCATTTTTTCTTTCATTTCCTTGTAATATATAGCTATATATTCTAGCTAAAATCACATAACTCATAGTCATAATCCCTGAAGGCCTACCACAATAATAGGCAAAACTTCTTTGTATGCGTACATTACTCATGAGAAAGAAAAAAGTGCTTTGTGTAGCAAAATGTTTTATACCATTTTGATATGCTGGCTGTGGGAAACTGATGTCTTCATAATTTGTTTTTGCAATGGTCAGAATTTAGGCCAAGTTTTTGTTATCTTTTAGGTGATGGTAGAACTGGTTCCAGGAGGGGGCCCATGTGCTTGGTGAGGGGTACACATATCCCTTAGACCCCCCTTACCCCATTTATAGCACTCCCATCGGACTCACGTTTGACATTTTCACAAGGCCACATAGTGTGGCGCATTTATTGAGAATATTAAAGGAAGGTTGAGCAAGTGCAACTAATTTTACATAGTTTTGAAAATGAAATTATGTAGGTCTGAAATCCTTGCAAAAATAGTCAACATTTGTGAACAGTCTCTAAACTGCTAGTTTTAACACTTGAAGTTTGTCTCTAATATACACATGTACATCAGTGTCATAAAGCAATCTTCTTATGGTTAAGTAGTCACTCATTGCCCCAAAATAAATTATTTGTCCAGTAGAATATGGCAAGAGGTTCTACTAATTCAAATTTGTAATCAGACACCTCATGGACATATGATGCTCCATCGATTCACAAAAGAAAGTGTCTTATGAGTATTGTTTTTACACTCAATGAACTAAATGTTTATTGTCCATGCTAACTGCCAATTGTGAGTGAAGCAGTGGGGAGTTTTGTAGGTTTTACATGAGTTAACATCTTTTAATTGTAATTAAAGCTAAAGTGTATTCATTAGTGAAATTGACATTAAAAAGTTAATACAGGAATAGTCTAGACCGAGCTAGAAACAGTTTGTAGTTGTTTACTGTGTTGTGAAATGGATAGCTGGTAGTGTGATAGCAGGGTACTTGCCAGACTTAAAATGTTTACACCTCTTTATAACTCTCTATATTGTAACTCGCCAACAAAAGTATCTTGTATAATGTAGACTCTACCAAAGATAATGCAAACACTTTTAGCATACATTTGCATGAGTCAGGTGTGTAAATCTCACCTGTGGGGAGGTCATAGGGAATTGTATACAAACCCCATTCATTGAAACTATTGAGGCTCTGATTGAGACCCATTGTTAAAATTTACACAGCAGTGGTTCTCAGTAATGTTGCTGCTGGCTGCTGATCAGTTATGGTGATGCACGTTTTGCCAGTAAGAGGACATTAAATGGATAATATGGTGAATTATTAGGGAAGGATAGCTCAGTGGAGTCAGTGGTAAGAAACCTGCCATCTTCTTTTCAATGTTTAAATATATCTTGATGATCAAATGTTTTGATTACTCTAATTGGTTGCATTTTGTTGACAGTGGATAACATTTTGTCATACTTATAAGCTTAATCATGTTAACTATATATTATTAATTAATGTGTACATGTAGAACTAATTGCTTGTGTACCTGAGAGGGGTCAAGATAAATACTATTACTTGGGGTGCATGTGTATGTGTGTATGCACGGTTCTTTAAAAGACTGTATTATGATTATGATTAAAGGAACTTAATATTTCACTCACTATGTTCTAAAGCCACTAACAGTCAATTTTGAGTTTCCCGTCACATAATTTCTGAAAACAAGTGAGGTAACTTTTTCATTATTCATTATTTTTCTGCCATTCATTATATGACCAACACGCATGTAAAATGTGTTGTTATTTGCCGCTCACTCACTTGACGATGGATGTTTAGCCCAAATGAGATTCAAAAGTATATTACAAAGAGTCTGCAAGGTTGACAGCAAAATGTATGTTTTGATTTTGATTGATTTCCACAAAAAATAAAGGGATATTCATAATTTTTTTGCAAATATAACCAGTTTTTATCGGTATTTTTTTGAAAATCACAATATTGAATTCAAGTGAGGGTCAGAAAATGAAGTGAGGGCAGTTGACAGGAAACTCGACTTTCCTTGGCCTAATCTTCCTTCTACATCACCCAATTCATACTTCAGGTACTTTAAGGGGTCTCATAGCTACCAGATATAAAAGTTTGTAAACAAATAATAACATATACTGATCCATGGCATTTCTCACACATGATAGTTGGTGTAGGTCATGTTTACTTTTCAACAGGGGCTAACCTGAAAAAGGTAGTTATGAGACCCCTTAAAATGACAACAGAGCACAAGTTAGTGGGTTAACCTCACTTGTCCAACTCCACTCAGATCAGGTGTAAAATGGGGAGCTGTTAGGAGGTTGGTCCGTCTTGTGGAGCTGATATAGTTGGCACTAATTTGGCAGCCATCTGATGATATCCAGCAGAATAAAATGTAAAGCACTTTAATCATGTTCTAAAGCTGTGCTCTATACATTGTTTGTTTGTTTGTTTGTTTACCCAGGTTGGTCCATGAAGGACACATGCTAGTCCATGCCTACATTTAATTGATTTTACTTTAATATGTACAGCAGCTTGCAGGTTTGTGATTTAGATGGAAGTCTTCATGAATTTGTGGTAATCACAATAATTGTAACATATTAAAGAATTTAAGTGTGGTGACATTATAATGGATGAATTAATGGCTGTGGACAATGAATGCATTTGACCGAGGTAATTCATTCTGTGCAGGACATAAGGTGGAGCTAATTAGGTGGAATTGCACGGTGAAATGCTGAAAATTGTAGCAATTTTCAGACAATACTGGTAAAAAGTGAAAATGCAAGTGGCATTTTAACATGATTAAAGTGCATCGATGCATGGCATCCAAAGTGGGCATTATCCATAATTTATCAAATCCTGATGTGTTACCATTTAATCATTACAATAAGCAGATCAGACAGCTTTCTGTGAGGTAGGAAAAAACACATAAGGTTTTGACAGAATATCACCTCTCCTTTTCAAACAGTAGCCAAGTGATTCAAATTGCAGAACAAACTTCATCATTTCCAGATTTGCAGATTTCCAGGTTTGCAGATTCTAAAATCAGTGAAAGCAACTGGATTTGTGTGGATCTTTTGAACTTGATTTTCCCTTTCACAGGTTGGCAATTTGGCAAAATTTGAGAAATGAAACATGATATTTCCCAACCCTAGTTTGCTAACTGTGTAAATCAGCCCAGTTTACCTTCGATTTGTATGGAAGAAGTCATATGTAGGATTGCATTACCAGTGTATGAAGCAAACTCTGGTAACCTCTATTATCCCCCATCCCCTTAAAGGGTGATGCAGTGTATACCTTACCATGCAAGTGCTTGCTTAAGTATTTTGCAGAGTTCTTATCTCAAACTTAAAACTTTCTCATTCAAGTTGTAAGATCAAGTTTTGCTTGATTCAAGATATTACATTGTTTGGTTGAGGTCTTAATGCACACACATATTGCTCTATTCACTATGCGTAGAAGTAATTGCAATAATTGTGTATTGAACCAAACTGTAAAATTTCTTTTTACTTTAGTAGAATTTTTGTCATAAAGTTGATTTGGCAAATGACCCACTTAACAGTCAAGATTAATAGGTAAAGTTTCACGGGAAAATTTTCTGGACACGTGACCAATGCGTATCAATGTGAGTGTAACCTCGAGCCTGATCTCTGACCCCCGGCGGTGACCTCGCTATTCAAGTCTTAGTAATTTTGAATTGGAATATTATTTTGACCGCAATTTTGATAGAAATTAGTGCATTGCAAATTTATTAAATATTATGTGATCTTAATTTCTTCACAATATCATCAAAACGTAATTTCAAAAATATCTATCTACGGAAAAAAATATTTATCTACGGAAACTCTTACCATAATATTATTAACTTGCGACAAGTAACTTATTTTGCATCAAATGAGGAATTCTTCCTATTCAAATACATTGGAAGAACACCCGCTGTGCTCGGGGTCACATTCCATAATGCTAATGTCTGCGCCCATGGGTGTCACGTGTCCAGAAAATTTTCCCGTGAAAATTTACCTATTAATTCTGACTGCTTAAGGGGGTACTACACCCCTTGATAAACTTGTGTCTATTTTGCATTTTTCTCAAAAACTAATAACACAGTGGTAACAAAAGTTATGTATATTATAGGGGCAAGGAATCCAATTACTACATTGGAATTTCAGTGACCCAAGACAAGCGGTTCGTTATTTATGATAAGAAATAAGGTACCGTTACGATGTACCTCATTTACTATCATATATACTGAACCGCTTGTCTTGGGTCACTGACATTTCAGTGTAGTAATTGGATTCCTTGCCCCAATAATATACATAACTTTTGTTACCAGTGTGTTATTATTTTTGAGAAAATGCAAAATAGTCACAATTTACCACAGGGGTGTAGTACCCCTTAATGTAGATTCTTTAGATGTGTTTACCAGTAATATCAATTGTCTACATATACATTTGTAGAATTATCCTACACAGAAATTCCACAAGTAGGTCTATTATTATTTTTTGCGAGCTGAAATAACAAACAAAACAAAGTACAAACAAACCAATAAACATACAAAAACAATATACTTAGAACACATTCTTAATGCTCTTTTGGCTGTTGTACAGTTTTTCGTTCAAAATTAATATCTTTTTGTCTTCAGAACAATTAAGCACATAACCATGGTTATACCAGGTCGGTTATTCAGTCTGTTTGACATTTTAGTCCACTTCCTGCAAAATTACCATTTTAGTTGTCCAACTTGTCCTAATAACTACAAGTAAGAACACAATTTTGTAAGCGGGCCCGGTCCTGACTGGTCTCATCTAAAATGAAATTTATAAATGCCCATAGTTGGGTCTTTAACTGGTCACAATGCTGTTTGCAGTAACCTTGCTTATAAAAGATTGAATTTTTGTGTTGTTGATCACAGAATATGAGGACATATTGAGGCGATTCCAGGATGTTTAGTATTTCCTGTGATCTGCTGATACAGGGTAATGCCCTGCTCAGAGTGGAATATGTAGGTGTGTAGAACTTTATATGTCACAATTGTGTTGATGATTTAAAAAAGTCTTGCTTGCAAAATGTGAAAGCCCTTGCAAACAACTTGTATAAACAATAGATTATAAAATTGAAATAGATGATGGATCCTTTGGATCCATCATGGATCCAATCTTTTTGTGATTCAGTAATGATGAGTTGATTCCTCTAGAATGTGGCAAGTACCATTTCTGATTACACTGACTAATTGACCTAGTCTGAATCTGATTCCAATTCATTTTCTATGCAAAATGGAAGGAACAAAACTTTGTAATGTTTTCTGTCAATAAATAGTCTTTTCCATCAATCTCGATAACATATGAACAACTCAGAATCTCCAATGTGTAACAATTTAGCCATAAATTATTAGTAACTTTGATGAAATGTTACGATAAGTATCTGAAAATTTGTTCCTTGAGAGTCACCTGATTACTTGGTGGTCTTGTTATGGCAGTGTCCATTAGCCATGTGCAATTATAATATTAATGTTCATAAAATAGTCTAAGCAGACTGGTTATGGTAGAGATATAAAGTGAAAGGGGAAGGAAATGCCATTGAAATAGTTGCTGAATTGTAGATAACTTATCTGATAGCCTATAGTTCAGCATGTATAGATGGCTGGCTACATTGGATAGGGATGGTCAGTGTATTTATTTACACTGACCATATCCTGACCCTGTGTCTTATCATAGGCCTAGCTGAAAGCAGGAAGACTGAACAGGACTGGTCTGATTATGTTACATACATAACAATAAGCACCAAATGAGTATTATGGTAGAAACAACTTGGTATTCATTGGAGATGTAGTCTACTTTGGCCAGGGAGGTATTATATGAAACATGCATAAAACAAACCATGGACGGAATTGTTACCTTTTGATTGAACTGAATATCTGCATATCAAGCATATAGCAGAGGCATCATATGAGAACCTATCATGGAAGGACATGAAGAAGGCGATATGGAGAAAGGAGGTAAGGCAGTGATAGCTTGAATCCTGGATAGCTGGATAGTTTTGTTTCATTTTATAGAATGAATAGGTGATTAATTACCTAAAAATATGAATGCAACTCTACATAACCCATAATGCCAATTTTAAACATATAGTGCCTATATTATACCATTAGAAGGTACATCCAGGAAAGTTTGATACAAAAAAAAGAACACAAATAGACCGGCTCTTTGGTATTATCACTCCGCATGACTGACTATGCTCACTGATGGTCACAACTCATTAATATTAAGTAGCCGATTAAGATATTGAAACCTTGTTTCAAGGGAATTATTTCAACCAATCAAAAAGGTGCTTGTGATGTTATCGTTGGGCAATCGGCAGTGGTGGAGACTAGGCAAACATTTCAAAATTTCATGAAGATTCCATTAATACAGTACCAATTTTTTTTGGCTCAGACCAAAATTGATCTAGGTATATTGCATATACATGTAATTATACCATTTTTAATTAACAAATTTTGCAGGTAAAAACTTTGGCTCACATAGTGACCTCAGAATTTATTAACAGTTGGGCCCATAACTAAACTAGTATGCCAACAAATGTATGTACACTCTTGTGCCCTCAGGCAACCTGTAAAATTGTAAAATACACATCTCTATACCTGCCATGCCACTGAACTTGAAGAAAATCTATGGGTATAAAATTCCTATTTGATAGGCAATTGCAAGTTAGCCAGTACATGTCCCAAGCTCACACATTTTCATAGTAGTGAATGGAAATGGTGATAGATCTCCATTGTGCATAGGTGTACATTGTGGATGTTTTGACCACTTAGCTTTCACCTGAACTGACCTTCAATTAGGAGTGTTTTCTGCATCAATCAATTATCAGTTCAATTAAAAGGACAGACACTTATTGATTTTAACACCTTGCTTTTATCCATGACCTTAACCTGACCTTATGATGTGAACAAATTGAGCCTTTGGGAGTAGCATCAACAAGACTGACAGGTGAAAAGTCACTGCTAAATACCAGAGTTTATGCATTCATGCATTTGAGCATAGATTTGAAATGCATTGTATTTTTGTTTGCTTGATTGCTTGCTTAGGTTTAGCAGTGGCAGTGGCAGACCCTCCCTGGCATTATAAATTTAACCCAGTTATCACCCACTTGCCTTTGGCAGTGGCACATAATTTGGCTTCCCCACGTCTGTGCACACTATGTGCACACTATGTGTGCACCCCTCTCTAGGAACTGAGCCAGTTCTAGGAGTTTGTGAGTGTGATTCTACTGGTCTTGTAATGAGCACAATGTGCAAAGACCCACCACCAGTTTCCCCTGCAACACTAATGTGTTGTGCGCTTGGACAAGGTTCTTAACCTAACTTGCTTCACTCCACCCAAGTGTAACAGGAGCAGTTAGGGCTAATTTAAGTGCTGAGAGGAGCTGCGCTACGGTTGTTAAAGCAAAATGATTCTGATGTATCTCAGTGCAATGCAGTGGCAGCAGAATAAGTGGTGTAAGTGTGCTAGCGCTAGTACCTGACCAAAATGAAGTGCATTTTAAAACAAAGTCTAAGCAGACTGGTATCTTTGTCTTTAGCTTTGCTTCAAAAAACTGTCCATTAGCATTTCGATAGTCGTAGAGATCATACATGTAAATATTGGCCTAGAGTAAAACCAGAGAAAACTGATACATTTGTTGACAACAGATCTTTTGATTAATAACGCCCTAACTTTACTTAACCCAAACCGAACCAAAATCAAAAAACCTCAATTCACAAAGCATCTGCAAGCACGCCCCCGATATGCGATTGCATAATCATGTGAACAGTCTTATGGGCACAGCGAGCATGGCCGGCCTGGGTAGACCCCGGGCTTGGCAAGGTATGGCCGTGACGAGTGTCTGGCATCCAAGGGTCCCTGGTTCACAACCATACCCGAGAAAAAAAGATTTCTTTCTTCCTTCCTTCTTTCCTTCCCCTCACCAAAATAGGCCTGGGGCATTCAGGTTAATCAGTTCCTTTCACTCAATTATTCTCCTAAATTGTGGTGAGTTAAACCACCGAAGAAAATATTGAATTTTTAAAACCTGAAATGAAAATATTCTTTATTTACTATAGAATAGTAATTTTAATAGAGTACCCCATGGTGGTATAGTGACTTGTGGTGCAACAATCGTGACAAAAGAGAGGTGTTGTCATGCCAAGTTTACTTCAGGATATGGTTTTGATTGAGAAATGAATGCCAATGCAGACCTTATGGACTTTGAACTTGGCTTTTTTGTCAATATTTTTTTTGTCAAGAGTTTTGAAGATTGTTTTAAAATTTGCAATATTGGGTATGGCCTTTGTATAGGAAGATGTCTCATGTTTATCAGTCATTGGATTATATTTTATTGATAACAAGTTAGGTTCCTTCCAAAGAGTGTAGGCATAGTTTAGTAGGTTATCAAGGTGAGAGGTAAGTTTATACTGGTAACCATGGCAACCCACTCCTTTGAATTATACTGATGGCATAGTAAACCATGATAAAAAAACCCTTTTTTTCTCATTATTTTGTTGAAAGGATTTTCCACTTCAGCTAATTCTTTTGCTCTCTAAGCCTGCTCTCTTAAATCATCAGAAATAAGTGGCCAAGTTCTTTTATGATAGCTCACTACATTCCTAACTCATGATGATCTATCGTTGAATAATTTCCAGGGTACAAAGTTCTTTGATCCATGTATCTAGTGAAATCCCTGTGACTTTGTGACACCAGTAATGGTGATGGTGATGTTTCTCTGATTGGGTCATTGAGTATTGAATTGGGGCATGCACTTGTACTAAAAGTGAGTACTAAAATTTGTGAGATGGCAAACTTCTCCTCCTTGATAATGGTTGAGTCTGACACTTCATAGAATGTGAGATATGTGCACATCAGATGGATTGAATGTATAAGTTGCAATTTGAATATTTCATGTAAAACACAATGTAGCTTGAGTATTTCTTCTGAATATTACAAACAACACTCATTCTACTACACCTCTTTTTATATAGGATAAATCTTAGGTGCACAATATTTTTGGAAGTTTGACAACTTAATAAAACCTCATTTGTTGTGGGAATGCTCAAAATGAATCAAATGTAACTTTTGCATACAGTAAACAATTTAAGGGGAAAATTGGATTAGAGAACATAAATGCTGTACATGTAAGACTATGGTAAAAAGTGTATAGCACTATTATAAACAAAATGGTTAAATTTGTTGAGTAGAGTTGTACAAGAGAGATGAATTAGGCCTATTGACATCCAGAGTCGACACATTGTCAACAGAGAGGAAAAAATTGATAATACACAATGTTAAACATTCATAAACTATGTCTATATTTTGTTATACTAAACTGAGATTTAGGTTTATGTCAAGCTTAAATGTTCCCATAATGATGATAATTGTACCCAATATCAGCACTCAGCATGTCTCACCTGTCTAGGTCATATGATGTCTTCCCTATACTCCATGGTCAAAGACATCCCTTGTATAGCTCAATTGACCTTAAACACCACACCATGCTAAGTTCATAGAGTTTCTATTGGTTTCTATAGGCCTAGGCATACATGTTTTGGTCCTTTTAAAAGGAAGGAAAGAGCAAGCCACTTCCTCTCTTGTTTTTCTCATGTTCTATATCCTGTTTTGTGTATTGTTACATACGGTGAAGTGATATTCCACATGAGAACGCCCAGTACATTAGAGGATAATGTTTATCATGTTCTATTAATGCAGCATGGATTAATTTTGACAAAGTTGTTTACTATTGAAATAATACATGGACATAAACAAAAGGTAAGCACTCTACTATTTGTCAACTATATAATCATATCTGTGTTAATAATTATTGTTATTTATTTTATTGTTGTTTGTTTGGACTAGGGAATTTCTGTTTTTGGACTTAGCTTATTTTGTCATGTCACAGTGGACACATCCTAAAATATGGAAATGATCACAATGGAGATAGTAGTCTTCATTTTGTAGCTGACCTCCTATTGGTGAAATAATAAAGAATTCCGGAATTATTAAGTTAAGACTTAATGACCATTGGACTTACTCATCCCAAAGATGCTGTGCCTTTTGTACACCTACTGTGACTACATATGACACAAGGACTACAGTGTTTGTAAACATCAGAAAACGAGGATGCACACATTTCTGTACAACAGTTTGCTTGTTTTATTATTTCTTCTTTAACCTGGGATACACAATTACTTGAAAGCACAATTAATCATCTGCCTGTCGTCTATCACACAGTAGAGGATGGTAAAAACAAAAATTCCTATCGTTTATTCTCTAATTAAAACGTTTTGAATAAACATTTTAAGAACATATCTGTGTGTGCTGGGGAAGTATACTCAACAGAGTGTTTTCATGAAATGCCCCTTTAAGGTTAGCCGAGAGTTTTTCATGCGCTTGATATCAGAGGGGTGTAAGTTCATAACAGAAACAGCCATGCAGAAAATGAACAAGCGTGTACACTGGGATCAGGGATGTAGGCCTACTTACAATAGAATATCGATCCACGGTCAAGACATGAAACTTAGCTCCTGCCCGGAGCTCGTGAGTCGGTGGGGGGGGTCGGTGGTGGGGGGTCATGAGGGCGGCATGCCGGGTCGGATGCGGGGGGGCACAAGCCGTTTTCGGCAATTTTCATAAGGATTTAAAAAATTTTAAATTGATTGGGGCACTTCGTCAAACCACGCCCTGGAAAATGTGTTGATTTTGAATAAATAGCCATGATGTCTTTAATGAAATAAATCAATGCTGCTATTCCCCTGATTACAATGTAATAGGGTACAACAATAACATCAACAAAAATATCAAAAAGCAATTTGCAAATCGAATTTGGGAAGAACAACGAGACAGACTTTAGCAGGCCTACAAATTTCTGAATTATATAAAGTGAACAACAATCAATCATGATTCACTGCAGTCAGCGAATCAATCAAATAAAACTAAAAAGAAAGGAGCAAGAAAGAATAAAGAAATAGTGAAAAAGAGAAAGAAAGAGAGAGAGAAAGAAAAAGAACGAAAAAGAAAGGAAGAAAGAAATGGAAAAAAATTGAAAAAAGATAAGGAGAAAGAAAAGAGGAAAGAAAGGAAGTAAAAAATGAGAAAAGAGAAATAAAAGGAAATTCAGCCTCACGGGACTCGAACCCACAAAAAAGTTCACAACAGAT
Organism: Amphiura filiformis; assembly: GCF_039555335.1. Classification (NCBI taxonomy): domain Eukaryota; kingdom Metazoa; phylum Echinodermata; class Ophiuroidea; order Amphilepidida; family Amphiuridae; genus Amphiura; species Amphiura filiformis. Next base: position 72,559,366 of record NC_092633.1, read on the forward strand.
TCCCAGTCTAACGCTCTATCCACTCGGCTATACATCAACTTACGCAATTGCTTGTTCTCGAACCGGATATATAACTTTAATATGACGCAATTACTTGATTACAATCGCGTCCGCACAATGGCTCTTAGAATAAACAAGCATGTCGGCGCTGAAATTTTGAACGAACTGATGGAGGACAAACCTCGTTTTTTGCCATACTAGCTTCAATTTGGAGTGAAAATCAAATGGGATAGCAATTGGCAGAATGTTGAGAAATAATGTAGGTATTCAGATGTCTAAATTAACGTCCCGTAATCAAGATATCGATAATTTCACAAAACAGTTTTTCTCAGGCAGGATTCTCGAAAATGTTCCCCCAAAACGGGCTTTTAAAATTTAATCGGTACTGTATTTGGTTCTTCCCCATGGCAACATTATTTCTTTAATCGATTTGTAGTACAATGCAAAAAAGAAGAAAACAATCACTCGGCGTGGTTTTATACGAGGCGCACATTTGAAAAAAACGTCATGGAACGCGTTTTTGATCTTGTGAACATGATGCGTAAAACGGCTTTAAACGAAGGATTTTCAAATTTATTCTAAAAATTTGTATAAACACACAAGAAAAATGTTAAGCTACATCCAATGCACCAACATTTCACTTGCTGCGATATTTGATTACTGAGAAAACTCTGTTTTAGAGAACAACTTTATACGTCTTTTATACGTTTTTTATACGTTTCTTTGTATAACCTTAAGAAGATAGCAGAGGAATGAATAATTTACACTGTAATAAAAAATGACAAGCAAAGTGTACATCAAAATTTGACAAGTATAATCAAATATGTAATGCTGTTTCCTTTTTCAAAAGATAATTGATCATTTCTCTATGGATGGCGCTATATGTGCTCTCTCCCATTGGATAGGTTTGTTGATTGTTTGTCATCATGATGTCAGTGTGCATGAAACTAGTGCATGCAGCAAGATCCGTGACCCCGGTGATAAACATTGAAATCCTATGTACCGCGGGTATACCGTTATAGGAAGCAGTAACGTTATCAAATATTTGGAATATGATATTGTATTGATAAATTATGTCAGTTGTGTTCAGGATGTGGTCCTAGGGTTCTAAAAAAACTAGAGTTATTTGGTTACAGCGCTGGTATAACTTCTCATAATGCACGATTTCTGTGGTATGTAAACATAGTAACCATAGTAACAGATCCTTTTCACATTAATATGCATGCATACAGTCATAATCATATGCATAAAATGAGTAGTCTGACAAGCTGGAACCAATTCTTCATTACGTCATACAGACCATTCGAGAAAAAGTCCTATGTGATGCTTGCAGCCTAGGGTAGACACATTTCCCCTTTTGTATATATACTTGTGTGTATGCTTCCATTGTGCCCCATTTTATTGGTTATGCACGGGGAAGGGTATTCAAGTTTGGTTTGGATAGGGATATGCATCAAAGCATCTGAAAGCAGACCCATATAATTTATAAATACCAATTTTTCCTAGAAAATTTGACCCATAACTAGCCCATTTTTTACAAACCTAGAAGTGGGGACCATTGTTATTCCATACCAGAGGCTGGAAAATGGGATCCATATACTGTCATTTGTACTGAGATTATGCTGAGAGGGGCATTAACCCTATAAATACCCCCCAATGGTTTTTTTGCTATCGGAAGGGAAAGATGAAATGAAAATGGAAAGAAGATGAACAAAGAAGTTAGTTGTTACCCCCGGGATTCGAACCTTAGACGCCACACGTGCCAACCACAGGATCAGCGACCGGTAGCCACAGTGGTTTCGCTGGCCAAGCAAGCGATTCTGTGCGTATATGATGACTTGGGGTGATTGTGGCATGCATCACATGGAATGCATGCATACGCTGTACAGGGTGTCCCAGAATGATCTGTACCGGGAAAGATGGAATTTTTTAGGTATGAAGGGCATGTTGAAGGGTCATATTGTTTTGCATTTTAAGTTTTACATATATTTAGCTTTTTCAGATTTTTTAGATTTTAAAAATTGGACGTTTCTAGTAGAAGTTATAGAAGATTGCGTAAAAATGGTGAATTCTAAGTTTTGACAACGCAACCTATTTTGAAAATCTGTAACATTACTAACCGTTCAACACAAAGTTATTTGGAAAAAGTTATGCAGGTATTTTAGTTGTGCCCTGTTCATATTTCCACTAAATAGCCGATATCTATCTATTATTTATGCCGGTACGAAGCAATCATTATATGGAATTAAGGATTTGTGGCCTAATCCCATTCTCTCTTTGGCGGTAGTTTTAAATATAGTTATTGTGGTGTGAGGTCCATGTCATTTGAAATGCTTGCAGAGATCGAACTGGTTGTGGTACAGAAAAGACGGCTCTTCAATTTACTGTACAACAGCGTAGATTTCTTTCAAAAACTTACTGGCAAACCGGCAGCTATGTTGAGATGCAAAGAAGATTCATTAGACGATAGTGTATAAGGTAAAGAAGTTTGACGAGCACGGAACTGTCAGGCAGAGTGAAGCTTCAGGTGCTCAGAAGACTGTAAGAACTAGAGTGAACATTCGGCTTAACATTGCAGCTTTCCGCAAGCTTTAAGGCGCAACCCCAACAGTAGTTGTCGTTTAAATGCTGTGCCAAACATCCCACGTTCTTCATTTAATCGATCGTGCCATTTTTCAAAAATATGCGAGTCGTTTTTCATTGATTTTACATTATTGCATGCCACGCCAAAACAAATAAAGGTAGTGTGCTGAAATTAACAGAATAGGTAGGAGACATGTCCAACATTATAATGCTGGTATCGAAAATAGATACACTGCCCGTCTTCTATTTTTAGTTATTTTTGCAAACACGGTACAAATCATTCTGGGACACCCTGTAGTTTTCCTTGTTGGATTTTGTTAGATTTGGCTGTATAGAGTCAAGTCCAATCAGTTTATAAAGACTTTAGGTGGAAGTTGTCAAGGACCTATTTACCACAGGGAAGTCAAATAGTTTATTATCAATTCATATTTAGCTAAGCGTGAAAGCTCTTGTCAGTTTACTATATTCTTTATCATCTTTATGTATTTACCTAGGCCTGTTTAAGGACTTTGTACCTGGTTGATAATGACTAATATAGTCCCATGTGTGTGTGTGATTAAACAATTGGATCAATTAATGTCACTAACGGATGACAAATTAATTTGTTTTCCAAAGGAATTTGGTAATTTTTCAGTGGCGATGCATAGATGATAAATTATATCATACTTTGGATATTATGTTGCTGTTTGATTAAAAGTAGGAAATATAAGCTTAAGCAATGATGGATAAAGGCAAGTATTAAGTTATGTTGTTTTCTGACGAATTATTATAAGTGTTTAAATTATATGATGTTATCATGGGGAGAAATGTTAACATTTTGTGTTCATGGCTACATGAAAATGTGGTGCCATGTGTCTTGAAAAGTACATTGTATTCTGCCATTCTCTATGTATTTAATTTATTGCCTGAGACATTTCAATTGGCAATTTTTGTTTCCGGTTTGGGTCTGCATGTGCATTTCAACTTATGTGCACTTGTAACATAAATTTATGTGAAATACATGGAAATGACAAGGAATCATTTTAACATTGAATTGCAATGGTTGTTTGACATGTTTTGAATATCCTGAATTTCATTGTTTTGTATGGATATTGTCCAGTTTCACTTTTCATAGCAGTGATCTTAAATGTATTTTTTAAAGCAATTTTCTGTGCATGAATGGCTTTCCTAAGTGTAGCTACAGATTAAGTTGCGACTGTTTGTTTGTTTACATGTAAGGACCTTCACAATTGATTTTGAATTTACTGTTTCCCTTCCGCATCCAAAATTGAGAATTGCCAAATATTACATTTTCTCTATTAAAGCCATATTATAACATTTGCTGAGGAAGACGCCCTCACTGAATTTTTAAAATTCCTTTTTTTACACGATTAAATTGTACTTTATTAAACCAATATATCCTGCTAAAATCAAGACTCTAGGTGCTGTAGCTTTGTCAAAATCCGAGATGTTGAATCTTTATTATTACGATGGAATTATTAGTCTAACGCATACACGATGTTCATAACACACAGTACGCATACACGGCGTGCGGGACGGTGATATACACAACAAAGGGTCGTACTCACAACATGACCGAAGGAGTGGTACGATTGGCGACATGTGCGCTGGTAGTAAATTCCAAATTTCTTTGCTTTGCCGTAGTTGTTCGCTCAAAAATAAAAGGGATATATCTGACAGTAAAAGCTAACATTTTATGGCAAAGAAATGCTAAACTATTTTGTTTGAAAATGTTATAATATGGCTTTAAATGACATGAGCATGCGTAGTACTGTGTACGCTAGCGCTTTCATCAAATGCTAGGGCCCTGTATAGCTATTTCTAGCTGCGCCAATGAAATATGAATGGACATCACTGCCACATCAGGGTGTGGTTTAGAGTCCTTATAATCCTGGGTACCCAGACACTAGTGGGGCACTTGTCCTGTAAAACACAAATATTTTCTGTGGTAGGGGGCAGGACTTGGTAGGGACTCAACCATGAGAAGATGCTCAGCCCCGCACTAGCTCTTGATCAGAGCCCTCACAGTACCTTAGAAAATCCAGTGATAAACTCAAGCAAGTGACTAGTAAAGAAAATGTAAGGCCAATCTCTGCCTGGTTAATAGACCATTCTGTAAAAAAATTAATACCACTCCTAGTACAGAGCCCGGATACAGAGCTTGCCTTTTTAAGCTACAGTAGTAGGACCACTATGCAGTAAAGATCACTGTCTACCCATAGATATTGGTCTACCCCACCCGCCAACCGCTGAAGTCCACTCACCGAGGCGTAGGCCGGTCTTTACTATAGTGTCAGAGGGCATATGGCATGGCTTTTCATTTTTTCTTTCAATTGGATGGAAAATAGGTCGGCTTTGGCGCAAAGCTATCCCGCACGAAAGGAAAGTGGGATTTGTCAATTTTCAAAATCTAGTTTCCTGTCTTGACGCCTGGGTACCTTGAGTCGGAGTGACAAGATAGGCAGCACACATAAGTTCATTTATAATCTTCCAAAGACAATTAATTAGATTTACAATTGATATAATCCTATAAATACTTTTTAACAAGCAATGAGGCTATCTTATACTCCTGTCTCATTTCCATTACACTTTGAACTTGAATAACTTTGACCGAAGTACTGGTCATAGCTACTGACCATCACTTGTAAGAGACATTGCCTTTCACCCATGTCATATAGTGGTTTGCTCCTGGCAAGTTCCTATAGTCAGTGATTGATAAGGCGATGAAACATTGGATATATCAGAGCATCTTTAGTAATAATGTGTCATTGGAAATGATAATCCTTAAAATAATTGAGGCTGATTGAAAGACAAAGTTCACAAAATGTTCAGATAAGTGCCCTACAATTTTAAGCCAAACAAATGAGGTAAAATTAAAATGTTTTTAAATGCATAGCACTAAAAAAATGTTGCCAACGGTGGTTGGTTAACGGTACATGCGTTTAACTTTGATACCCCTAGAAGAACTCTTAATGTGGTATATGTGGATATTTCTGGAATATGCAAATTAGAGGGCAGCTAGACTATATAATACATTAGAACATATTATAAACACTTTGACCAAGTTTCAAGGCTTTTAAAAGTATGCAAATATTGGCAAAAATTACATACTAATGAGCTTTTCCAGTCATTTTAGCTCATTTACTTATAAAAACAGTAAGATACAAAGAAAATATAAATTGATATATTTTGAAAACCTTGTGTCCGATTTGCTTCAAACAAAAGGCATATTGAGAAGTTTGCTGTGCTCTACTCAATTAATCTGTTTAAAACATGCATAGAGTCCTTCCAAAATGCCTCAAATACCACCTTAATGTGTCACACAAGCTCTTGTGTCACACTATTCACATGCATATTGGTCATGTTGGTAGGGAAGGAATGATTGCACCCACCCAGTCATGGCCTGGTTCTAAATAGTCTCATGGGGGATCCAAGTCTCTTGGGTATGTTGTCACAGGTAAGATTGAGTTGAAATTAATCATGAAGTATTGCATTGCCATGACTTGAGAATATCACCATCAATGTTTGCTGCCTTTATTAGTGCCTTGTGATTGCACCCATGGACAATATAAGCATACCTGTACCTTGCTCGAGAAGTCTTGCTTTGAATTTGTCCTCACCGATAGATTCGCATTAGAGGCTAGAGTCTGAAGCTGTCAAAATCTAGTAGAACCACAACATTCTAGTGTTAAATAAAAGTCTGTCATTAAGGGATCTAAAATGAGCGTTTATTATGCGTTTTCGACAGTAGTTTTTTTGTGGGACATGAGAGCACCTCAGACCTATCGAATTGCATTCTGAATACTGAAGCATGTCTTTCTGATATCAAATAATTTTCATTTTTGAAAATCACAATATAATAAATTTTATGACAAATTATAAAAATTTGATATTTTCAAATTTTTGATATATAACAGTCCTCGAAGTAAATTATATAAATCTAATGATATATCCTTAAAGTGTATGTAGCAGGGAGGAAAAGCCGACGGTCAATTGAAAATTTTGACCTTTCATATTGAAGATATGGATTTTTTTTTCCCAAAAGACCTAATTTTTTTTTTGGTGTTTTGGGAAAAAAATCCATATCTTCAATACTGAAAGGTCAAAATTTTCAATTGATCGGCGGCTTTTTCATCCCACCTACATACACTTTAAGTATAAATCATCAGATTTATAAAGTTTACTTCAAGTACTGTTAAATATCAAAAATATCAATTTTAATGATTTGCCATAAAATGTGTATTAAAGTGCTAATTTAAAAAATCAAAATTATTTGATATTAGAATGACATTCTTCGTATTCAGAATGCAATTCGATATGTCTGATGTGCTCTAATGTCCCAAAATAAATACTGTCCAAACGTTCATACCCCATCCCTTAAGGGTATCAACCCTAACCCAACCCATGTTTTTTTGCTATTGGAAGGGAAAGAAGATACAAAAAAGGATAGAAGATGAACAAAGAAGTCACTTGGTACCCCGGGATTCCAACCTCAGACCCCTTGCATGCTATGCAGAAGGTCTTATTATTTTGTTGAAGACAATATTTGTGTATGTTATCACAGTTGACATTTGTCATCTGATACACAGCCTCAGATAGGACTTGTATGATTAAGATGGTGATGATATTTGCAGTAGAAAACTGTATCACAGTATTATCTCTTGTTAACAAATACAATATTCAGCCAGCATTTGAGTTTACTGTCTGTGATGGAGCCCTACATATAACACTTGGTTGATTCAGATGGTGATATTTGGCATAGATATAATTGCAATTGTAGTTTATGTTAAATGTTGCCAGCTGATGCCAACTGTATTAAATGTACAGGTTTACAATGTGTGTCTCATTCTGGATCCATTTATAGGGACAATTATCTTTGTCTATGAAATTTATATAGGATTATCAGATATTTTCTGCACAAATATTTTATCAGCGGATCAGCAATAATCAATTTGATCATATTTCATGCCTATTTCTTTAAATAACCCGCCCTGTAAGTATTAATTATTGCTATCCTCGGTGTCCACTGCCAAGTTACCGTAAAAACTCGATAGTTAGCATATGTAATTTTTAAACATGCAAACTTGGAGAGCCCCAGCCACATCCACAAAAGTGTAAAGCACATGTTTTGAGCAAATCATCGATACACATAGTTATATACGAACAAGTAAACCTGCAAATGTGTGTTTCAAGCCACAGCAGCTGAAAGAATATCTCATCATGCATTGCAGTATATCTGCATGCCCCATAGCAAATAGAGCCGCTTAGATATTGAGAGCTATGGATAGTTTCACAATACTTTAGGGGTCATATTTTTGCAAACTTAAGTCTAAGCTTCCCTTATTTAAGCGAGTTATTTAAAGTAGAAGCAAGGGATTTTGTGTACATTTTCTATGGCATATTCAGTTCTATTATGGTGCCGCAAAGCATAATGGGGTTGCTGCTGTGGTTTCAACCCCATTTTGATCAGTTGGTAAAGTGCCAGACTTTTGTACAATTTCATGTTTTCAAAAGCGCTAGATAGTAAGCACGTATGCTATCTATTGAGTTTTTACGGTATGTCAATTGCATAATAAATACATAATAATAATGATATTGAGTTGAAAGCATTTAAACTGTGTAAAATAATAAAACAGAGCAGGATTTTTTTAACTAAGTTATTTGTTGTCATGGTTTTAGCAATTTTTAAAAATGCTAATTTTCAAGCCATGATTACTTGACTCTATATTTTAATTAAATGCTTTGCTTTGTGTGAAGTATGATTTAAGAGCCAGTGCAATTTGTTGTTAATATTGAGGCAATTTAATGAATAGGACTTCAGCAATATGTGTCACGTAGATAACGTAGACAATTGTTCAGCAGCAATTAAACCTCTCCTGGAAATAGGGAAATTAATCTCACAAAACCGAGTACTTTCATGTCGCTTTTATCATGTGTTATAAGTTTACAGAATGACGTCACTAGACAAAGTGAACATGGTTATCACACAATAGGGCCCAATAAATGATGGGAAATGATGAGTAGAAACCTCAACTATGACATGGTAGAATTGGATATGTTACTAGTGTTAGGTTGTGCCGAAGTCATAATATTTGGTGCAGTAGATAGCAGATGATTAGCAGGGTACACCATTGCATCAAACAAATAACTGGAAGCAAGTAGTTGTCATAGACTTGGATTGATGGCTGGCTGCAATGGGGAGATTCTGTACTTTGAATTAAGTGATTTAAAGGAGGATATAGTCTGATTTGATATCATATTGTTTGTACCTTTCATGAATGATGGCTAGACTGTAGCAATCAGCATCTTCATGAGATGAAGCTACGAATTGCAATGATATTATTCTTAAATGTAAGAGGGCCCATGTACTGCGCTGGTATGTGACCATATCTTAAATAGGTCAAAGGTCAAGTCTTCATCTGTATTTGCAACTTCATATGACCCATAACATAATGCTTCATCACCACCTCATCCTGAGTTACCCTTGCATGTCTTTGCATGTGTCTTACAGAGTTAAAATGCAACCAATGATCTGCTGAAGTTCCCTCTGGTTACCATTTTTCTTTGTCAAGTATCAAGCACTTGTCAAGATGTAATCTTTAGATCTATGCCTTATTAAAGAAACAAAAATTGCACAAAATGATGGTTCTTGTACCTATTCATAATTTAAAGAGAGAGTTTTAGGGCTTGCAGCCTTTGATTGTATAGAGAGACGTTCACATGACTATATAGTGTCTGCTTTACCTAGACAGTTTGCATGAGACAAGATTTAGAGTATAATCCCAGCAGATTTCGGCTTCAGTCCATTTTGCCCAGTAAGGTAACTTACAAGACACTGATGCCGTAAGTAACGATGGTATCATAGCGCACGCCGGCATTTCCTTGTCAAAATGGTTGGCTTCTTGTGACTCAGAAAGACCACATAGCCACCCCACCCTGAGCATTACTTAGTGCTTCAATCGACTGCATTTCCTTTTTCACAGACTTAAGAAAGTAGGTAAAATTAATGACATTGAATGGAAGGTACATGATCTGCTGTATATCATGTCCAGAAATTCAATTAAGGTGATGTGGTATTATATAGTTGGGTGATTCGCTGTAGCTGATACTAGTATTTGATTGGGTTTTTGTTGTTGATGATTTCCCCATAAATGTGCGCAATCAAATTTTTGAAGTTATTAGACTTTTCTTCTTGATCAACATTTCAAACAGGTCCCTGTTCCAAACCAGAAAACAAGATTACTTTTTGCAGCAGTGAAGGCTCATTATGTACCAGTGGTTCAATAAACAAAAGTAGTTTTGAAACTTTCAACACAAACCAATGAAGGAAAATTTAATTTACCTTGTTGTTCATTCATTTTTGTACATACACTTTGTGTAGGTGTATGAAGGTGGACTTCTCTATACTCCAAATTTTTGACATAGAATATTTGTTCAAGAAGTATTTGTTTTTCAATCAATTTCCAATTTATTTTTTAGCTTTTAAGTAATGTTTGTTTGTGGAAAATCAATTATTTTGATGTCAAATATCTGGTGAAAATATATCATCCATTTTACATCATCAAACAATTGTTAGAAGTTAAACATGACTGGAAATAGAATGGGATTAGATTACATAATAAACTAGTGGCAAATGGTGGTCATAGACCACAAACCTAGCTGGGGCATGTTGGTGTTTTGGAGGTATCTGACCCCTGCAAAATGTTCCAAAAATGTTCCCCTGGTCATGAGGTTTGTTGTCACCGAGTTTGAGTCCCATACTCCTTACAGATGCCTAGAAAATTAAATTAATAAGATTTGACCCAGATAACCTTTGACCTGACCCCTGCACAGCGCTCCAAAGTGTTCCCCTGGTCAGAAAGTTTGTTGTCACAGAGTTTGAACCATACCCCTTACAGATGTACAGAAAATGCATTTAGAAAATTTGACCTCTGCATGACCTTTGACCTGACCCCTGCAAACTGTTCGCCTGTTCATGAGATTTGTTGTCACTGAGTTTGAGCCCCATACCCCTTACAGATGTCCAGAAAATGAAATTATAAGATTTGACCCCAGATAACCTTTGACCTGACCCCTGCAAAATGTTCCCCTGGTCATTAAGTTTGTTGTCAGTGAGTTTTAACCCCGTACCCCTTACAGATGTCCCGAAAATGCATTTCTAAAATTTGACCTCTGCATGACCTTTGACCTGACTGCAAAATGTTCCATTGGTCATGATATTTGTTGTCACTGAGTTGGAGCCCCATACCCCTTACAAATGTCCAGATAATACAATTGTAAGATTTTACCCCCTTAATGACCTTTGACCCCAATTCTGAGTGTAAGGTATGGGCACTGGGTAAAGCCGATGCACATGTGTAAGTGACGTCATTGTGCTATGTAATATGTGGCAGAAGAAGCATTTTGAAGATATTTGGTTATATACCGAAAATGCCCCTTTAATGACCTTTGATCCCAATTCTGTTTGCACCATATGGGCACTGGATATAGGCGATACATATGTGCAAGTTACGTAATTGTAGGGTGTAACATGTAGGAGGAGAAGCATTTTGAAGTTTGTTGCCAGAAGAAGAAGAAGAAGAAGAAGAAAGAAAGAAGAAGCGGATAGCAAAACAGTACCTAGCTCGGGGGATTGAAAACCCCCCCAGCTAGGTAAGAAATGTTGCATCCTATGTCCAATTAAAAAGTGTACAGCGGGCTTTAGTTCTTACTTTCCAAAATGTCGCTACAAGCTGCGAGTTGTGACCTACTTTGGTATGCATAGGAGCATGAGTTATGTGGCAATAGGAAAGTTTCATCTCAAGATTCGGATAAATCATACAGCCCATGTATAGATGAATTTATAAATGTGACATGATCAAGGGGAATGAGTCACATGTCGGCAATTTTCAATTAGAAGTTTTTTACATTATTTTCTGGCAGTTTATGAATGCTACATTATGGTGGAAACCCCACCAAAATCAGACATTTGGTTACCGAGTTATGAGCAATTTATCAATGGCTGAAAACAATATAAAACAAAAGAATTTGATTACAGTTTGTTCCAATATCTCTAAAACGATATTAGCGACATCTGACTCATTCCCCTTGACCATGTCACAAATTATAAATCAAAAGTTTGCTTGTTTAATTTATTAGTATTTTTTACAGATAATTAGAAAAACTGTGAAATATGTTCTATTCTGGGTATCATACACATGTACTTGTCAACTAGAATTAATATGGTCAGCCCATGATGCATGCTTTAATATGTAAATGATCAAATGGTCTATTTCAGAAAATAAATACACATTATAGAGGAATAACTTTTCAATAAAAGAAATATCTGGATTTCCAAGTTTGCTTTCTGAAAATGACTGGAATTCCAGTAGCTTCCAGTTGCCACTGTTACTGGCAAAAGCTTGGAAATGCAAGAAGAGAGGGTTGTGCTTATTGGTATGGTGCTAGGGTATCTAATCTTTAATCTTACAAAAAAAGTGCATTTGGCCAAGCGCAATTGGTCTGTGCAATTCATTGGACGCATGTTCAAATTGCAACTATTCAAACAAAATGCTTGTGTGGACTCACACAGATTAAAAGATGTTGCATAGAAGCATGTACGAAGTTGCTGTCTTGCTGTCTGTTCTGACAGCAAGATTGTGTCTTCTTTGCAAATAATTTCTTTAACTTTTTGACTTGTCAAATTGACTTGATATGAATGCTGTTGCTAGTTTTGTTGTAATATCAAAACTATAACGCATTGTTTGAAGGAACAGTTCATAGAATTCTTGCCACCTGAAAATGGTTTATCATTGTTTTGGCAATCTTATGTTCTTTAGATAAAGTTGTGAGGGCCATGGAAAGCATTGGGAAATTTCCTGATGGGCTATGACTACTTTTGACTTTTGACTATTTGGGCTGGTTTCAATTTCTTGAAATGGATAAAAATTGACTTGTAAATTGTGTAAAATATCTTAAACTATGATCTGAAGGTGGTAAAGATAAACTTTCTATCTTGAGCCGAACAAAAGAAAATAATCTCAGAAATGAGCCAAATCAGATTCCTACCAGGGCCGATGGACTGGAACGTGGGGCCCCATCTGACCCGGTGAAGGCAAATAAAATCTACATCAGTTTCTATCATATCAGACTGTTCAGGTTGTACCTAAATCATTTGATATACCCAGTGTAGAAGTCAATGTTTGATATCACTCACTAATAGCTCATTTTGGTTGAAGTAGCTCTATATTTAGATTTTAATTTAAATTTATCCTGAGTAATTCTTCCCAATTTATTAAGCGCTTTAGGCAAATTTCCTTTCTTGTGGGATCCTGGTTCATGTCTGATGCTACAATGAAAATAGGACTGTCATTCAATATGGATCCGTTTAACAGGTTGAGGTGCTTGGACATATTGTTTCCATTCTCCTCAATTAATTACAAGAAAATTGTTTAATACAAAGAGCAAATTGTGCAAAAGACAGAGAAAATTGGAGACACACACTGAACAAAGTTACAATGAATTATATGCAAGTGTAGATTATTTAATTAAATTATCCATGTTTTATATCACTCCGATTTAAATGACTTGCTATGTCTCAACAAATAACAACAAGTAACTCAAATTGATTCATTAATCACCCTCTGCTCGAAAAACAAGCAAACAAAAAACAGGCAAAAATCCAAATAAAGAAAAAACAAAAATTAAACAAAACTTAAGAAGGAAAGAAAAACTCGTCAATTCGCAAAGTTCAAACTGACGAAGCATAATGAAAAAACAAAATTACACACAGTTGAAAAGATGAGACTGCAACATCAATTCTAAGGATCTAGGGCCACAAGTTGGCAAATTCTACATGTTTTACATGGAGCCTGAAGACCGAGAAAACTGGATCATTATGTGACCAGGAATATAATGTAAGATAGTAAGAAGCACATTGCAGAATGTATATAGGAGTGAGTTCTTCCTTGATTTGTAGATCAATAGAAGAAAGAACATAGCTTTATAAAGCTGATGTGAAGGAAACTTAGACGAGATCCATCAACATGATCAATCAGTTAGTTGGTGTTTAGAAATCATACCATACACATGGCCGATGGATCTCAAAGTTTCACAGGGAATAAATCGCTGAATACATGAAGAGAAATAGACGGATAACAAAATATAACTTCACACTAATCTTTAATTCCGCATCATCAAATATAAACAAACTATCACAACATAGATTCTGGATTGAGTATGCTAGTGCAATGTTTCCCCTTCGATAGCTGGCCTTCGAATACGAAGATTCGACATCATTCAGGATCGACGAGAGAAAGACCACGGAGCGATATATTTAAATAATTGATTAATCGAAAGAAAATAGTGCCATGCATAACAAAGCTAAATTTTTTAATCGGTCCATGAATGCAGAATTGATATACAATCATGCTGATTGGCTGATCACCAATCATGACAACAAGAACGGTTAAACCATTGGTCAATGAGCAAGTAAAAGGGATGGAGACTTCACTTCTATGCATTCTATGATCATCATTGCAACTCAGAAATAGGAAATTTATTTTAGGGAATGGAACTCAAGTAAAAAAGATGGAAGGTGTACAAAATTCGTCTGCCCTAAATGTGAAAACAGGATTAACCTCTGATGGACCCAGCAGATATCAGCAAGCCGCTTAAAATTGTGATCAGTGTAAGATACAGAAATTCCCTCAAGTTGCATCTTACATTCACTGACATAGTCCTCGCTTACACAGAGAGAAGTCGATTTCAAATGCGACCGACTAAGCATTAGCATAAATTATTTCTTAACGGGGTATTTATATGGTAGTGGACTTCAAAACAAATTGTGAATTTGACTTTTATGCCATCACTTGCTCATGCTTCAAATAACCATTATGAAGTAGACTTTTAATTACGTGTTTGTTTACACTAGTCGACTTTGAATTCGACAAATGTTGCTCCGGGTCGAAGTCGACTTCTGAAGTCAAGTTCAAATTACGAGAATCCTGTTTACACACAAATGAAGTTCAGGCTCTGTGTAAATGGGATCATAGTCAGTTCCAATCACGCATCCAGATGTTGGGCGAATGCAGAATGTTTGGCAAGTGCAAGTGTACTTAGTTTTTAATTATTTTATTTTAGATGGAGCATCAGTATTAAGCCCAAATAACCTCTTTTCTGTTCTTACTCCATTTACTAGTTAGTGAAGACAATTGCCTGGCAAACTCTGCAAGAATTTCTTATCTAAACCCGAGACCATAATACCTAAATGGTCTCAGATCTAAACGTTAATTTTGAATGAAACACACTGTAGGCAGAGTGACATGCACCTTGACTATATGCGGCTTGTCAGGTTTAAACCAATTTTGTAATTTGACATACTTTATTATAAAACAGGAAAACAGATTTTTCTTCCTAACAACTTTTGCCTTCCTTAAACTGGGCTTGGCTATAAAGCTTGGGAGTCTGTACAATATTTATGCTTTAGGGACTGAATAGATAATAACTTGGTACTGGTCAACTTTAAGATGGAAAGGTAATTGTGTTCAAAGGTGCTCTTTGCACAGTTTTCACAATTTAATTTTGATGCAGTATTAACAGATTTAGAACATTAATTTCATTGGGCTTCTTGAAAACAAAGACTGAATAAACTATAACTATGAATTATGAAAGGTACCCTGGATAAATTTAAATCCACATAACTTTTGATCTGTCATGCAAAATTTCCTTTGTTAATGCTAGGATTTTCTTTAATTTTTATTTAAATGAATGAATATGCAAGATCATGTATTACAAAATATTGGATTCAAATGTAGCATTCTCCAGAGTTTAATTTATAGCTGGCTTATGTTGACACAAATTGTTCTAAAATATCTCAAGTAGGAGAATTTGTATGAAAATTAAACAGTAATGTTCATATATCACAGTACTAACAATACAACCAAACTTACTTGCAGCAACGCAACTATTTGTGTATATGTAATGAAAAGTGTATGATAATATCTTGACTATAAATTCTTAAAATCCAGCAAACGCATTTAATGTTCTTGAAAATATTTACAAAATGTTAGAAAATGTTGCCATAAAATGCTTAAATTATAAGTTTGAATAACATTCAAAGACATTTTGAAAACTTGCTGCAAAACATCCTAACAGAATATTATTTTAAAAATATTTTGCACAAATGGTTACAAATTCTTTTTACAATAACATTTTTAAAATGCAACATTTTTTCCTTCAAAATGATTTTAACCATTTTCATGACCTTATTTAAACTGACATTCAATGTTATTAAACGTTTCCACCAAAACCAAAAAAAAAGACAAAAAGAAAAAAGACAAAAGAAAGACAAGCAGAACAAACAATAAACAACAATAGTAAGGCATTGTTTTATTTGCAGGTGTTTCTATTATTTGACTGATGCTTTCACCGATCATCATTACATCATATCCAAGAAACAATAACATGATCATTGCTCATGTCCCCAGAAGTCACAGGAGGACCCCCTTCCTCCCTTGAGGTAATATATAGGGGAAATTTTGACCAATCCCTTGGGACACTGGGCCTACCGTCACCTTGCAGCTAAAGAGGCTTATTTTTAGTCACAAGCAGTACTTTATACATCGTTCCATGAAATTTACAAGCATAGAGTATCCTCCAATGACAACTTCAGGATAGGTCTGTCTGTATCTTAACCATACTGGATGGATATATGAATTCTTATTCTCACTTATTGACACTGCAATGTGATACACAGATTGTCTTAACTGATGGGGGGTACAAGGTGAATTTCATGTTTCACCTTTGAACATACCCGAAAGGAAGTATTTTACCTGAAGAACAGGAAGGCAGTGTCCCAGACGTAACATAACCTGATGGAGCTACCTGGGAGCTGAGCAGTTTTCA
Organism: Amphiura filiformis; assembly: GCF_039555335.1. NCBI lineage: Eukaryota > Metazoa > Echinodermata > Ophiuroidea > Amphilepidida > Amphiuridae > Amphiura > Amphiura filiformis. The sequence goes on from NC_092633.1 coordinate 72,575,833, forward strand.
TGGATTTATACTAAAAAGTACTATTTCTACAACCATGTGAAAGGGATTGCCTATATATAAGGATAATAATACAGATCTGTATCAAGATGACTGCGTGGCCGGCGAGTTTGTGTCTTTTTATTGATTTCCTGGTGTTTACCATGATATGGGTTGCTCTGGCATGGTTTACATCAATCGTGTGGACCAGTAAGTTTTAGTCATGCATGGTGCGTGAGGTATAGGTGCTAGTGCATGCATAGTGGGGATACACCTGGTTACTGGAGATTGCTGAGGGCATCTTCTGATCTTGTCCTATTATGGGAGTGTCCAGAGCCGACTGAATTAGGTACCATGGCCTGGTTTACTTCAGAGGGCAGTCCAGTCCAACCATGTGTCATCCGGCCATGATGGGACTAAGCATTCCGGATTTTAGTACAACTCTGGATAAGTGAATTTTGTGTAATTCTACATTGAATGTCTAAAGTGCTAAATTTAGGAACACAGCGGATTAATTAATTGGGTAATAACACTGAAAGATGTTATTTGAGCGTTTCATTCAAAATAGATAATGTCCTTCTAAATGCGTCAAAGCATTCAAACATATTTTCCTTTGACGGTGACGATGACGACCACGTGGCCGAATAATGGGGAGATCTCTATTAAATGTTCAGATAGGAGAGGCAGGGCATTATATAGTTTGTGTTTTGCACATCCAGAACTTCAGTGTTCAACTCTGAAATACCTGTCCACCTTTATAGCACTTCTTAGTTTGAAAAATCAAAGTTAATGTCAAAGTAGATGTTCTAAACTGGTTCTCATATATATCATCCCCATTCTTGTATTTCTTTGAGCAAATTATCATCAGTTGCCTTCATATCTTCATTTGCCTTCATTTTCTTTTTATAAATTCTAAGGAAAATATGGCATCATATGTGAGCCTACACAGCGATGGATTTATGTTGTGGAGTGAGTGTGCAGAATTTATTAAAAAAATTAACCTTTGAGGGGAAACTGGCTTATGCATATTAAGTGCACTTTTCAAATGGCTTTTCTTGTATTTCATTACCCAAGAATATGAAATGTTTTGTGAATTGTTCTTCCAAATTTGTAAATTTCTTTTGGAACTTTGTTTGAAGTGAACATTTTACATAGAAAATATACATTCCTGTGGATTTAGAGTGCATGTCTGAGAATAAAAAATTGTATTCAACCTAAAAACCATATCCATATTGTGAATAACATAAGCATATATGTCATCAGCAGGATGTTAAGTTTAACATCTACCTCGGCAGCATGTACCATAATCCATAGTCTTCCTATTCAGCACAGGTGCCCACCCTCAAACTTTTAATTTTCACCGTACACATTGTAATAAATGCAAACAAGTAATATACTTCAGAATTTCAGTAGGTTTTCAGCTGTCTTGGAAAAGCCATACACTAAAAAAATATAATCAGAGTTTAAAATTTGTGAGCAATTATCTTAATTGAAATTTGGGGAGAGAGCAAAAATAGCCTAACCTGAAAATTGTAAATGCTATTGCAGAATGATAACCTCATAGCAAAGTACACAGTTCTATAGTGAGTGAAGAAAGTATGACAGTTGGTATGATACAATGATACTCAGAGTGACTATTGATATGATGCTCCTGATGCCACATTGTTTTGGTTCAAATCATTTTGTTCCATTCAGCAATAATTCCACTGATATGGAAAGCCTATGGGAATACTGTAAGTTCTGTAACCATGGTAACAGTTATTGATTTATACCATTCAGGAATTGATTATTGTTATTGTATATATTATATCTCCTGTGAATGGATGGTTTTTTTTTTTTATATTTCTTTAGTTTTCTTCATGTGTTTTGCCCACAAAGCTGCAAAGTGAACCAAAACACTTTTTTTTTAAAAGCTAAGAACAACCAAGTGTGGGGAGGGGGCTTACCTGTTTGTGACATTCATTTGGTCATCATATCACTTTAATGTCAGACATCGTTCTACCATGATGCCCAGGGTAGGATGTACAGATAGACAGCCAGGAATTACCCTGATTGGATCTGCTGCAAGGCCATTGTCATTCACTGCATGAGAGAGCCACTAATTGTTTGATATTTGCCTCCACCTGGAATTGAACTTGCACCATAGTCAAACACTTTGACTGGTCAGTGGGCCACACTGCTCTTATCTTTCAGGATTTGTTTTTTTGGAAAGTTGAAAATAAGTAACAGGACAAAGTCAATTTCAAACAAAAGGACTGTTCCTGGATGAATTTGGGTGTATCCTTTGTGTAAGAGAATACCAAACAAATCCCAACTCTAATCCTAACCCTAACCCTAATCCTACCCAAACCCCAACCCTTACCTTAACCCTAATTCCTAACCCTAACACTACCCTAACCCTAACTCTATTAGTATTTTGTGCTCTCTTACACTAAGGATAAACCTGAATTTGGTGATACCTATATTAAACAGGGTTAGTTAGCATGGTTAGCAAGGTTTCAGTATATAATTATCGTAAACATGATAAATGCACAGATTTACCATGCTTACTTAATGCTCAGATGCAGATTGCACAGTCTCTTGGAAGTCACAAACAAAGGTGTTTTGGAAGTCAAAAATTGTATAAAAGGTTAGATGTATTTCCCCAGCAGTGGCAAGACCTCTCATTCATTTATAGTTTATTGTCATTATAATTATCTTATGTAGTATGTATTTGAATGTTAATTTATATTCATGTAATTCAGTAGTTTAGATGTATTCTATATGACCCCTGGGCACCCCTGAAAGACAGGGCCTCCCCAGGCAAAGACACATAGGAGAGCCACATTGCCAAGTGCAGCTTACCTAATCACAGTAATGTTCATGTCTTTTGCAAGAGTTCTTTGCAAGAACAGACATAGTCAATCCACACACATAGGCCTGGGTAGATCATGGTAGATAGGACACTTTCATCTTTGCATATTTCCTTTTCCGCTTTCAATTTAAAGCTAAAAATAGTCTGTAAAAACTGTAAAAATGTATATACTTACGGTACTGTCTTAAAGAAATAGTTTGTATGATAAGAGTAAAGATTTGTGGAATAAACTGATGAAAGGGTATGGTACGAGAGTATCAGGGTTGCTGGCTATACCTGGAGACAGATGAATAACACTGGTAGCCCTGGTTGATATGAGGGGCAAATTCCATTTTTAAGAAAAAATACATTCTGGTGTATTGTATATCTTTCATCATGGATTTTTAGCTTTTATAATACCACCCTAAATATTGCTTTCCCAGGGAAGGGTGAAAGTAATAATAAGCTCCCATTTATAAAAGATCAGCAAAAAGGGGGAACAAAGAGAATCTCTCTGTGCTGTCCCTTCATGCATCTTGTTGTGCGCCCTCAATATCTCATTCAATATATTAGCAAGGATTTGAACTTGTGAAGTACGATGATGCCTGAATTCATCACCAAATTGATTCATTAATCAATTCACTTTGAGACTGATACCAGCACTTTGTTCCAGGAATTCAAGAGCCACAAGATGCAACTACCCTATTTACTCCTTTTCCCATTTGTGCATGCACTTATTGGGCCTTCCAGAGACAAAATATGCATCAGCTAAGTTATTCATAGAGGGTGACACAATATTATTAGCCGATTTGGGAAATTAGTATCGGAACAGAATAGGTCTAAGTGACAAAAGATGCTAAAATGAGTTACAAGTTATATTTTGAGTTTAAGTCTGGAAGGAATGTTGGTCTTTTGTATTCTGCAAAATGAAATTGTCCTATTTTTACCTTGATTGCTTTGATGAACCCAGAGATAAACATAAATCACACACATACAAAGTGCACCCACCACACATCCCACACACCCCTACACATAATCAGCACACAAAAGGCATACAGATATGCAAACACACAAGGCCGTAGCAAGCGGGGCGGCAGGGGATGCCATGGCCGCCCCACTTTTTGAGAAATTTGTTATGTTTTTCTTTATATCTTTATTTCAATATTGGCGTATATTTGTATTTTGGCCGCCCCACATTTAGGACATTTGCATCATTAATTATAGACCTTTTTTTAAAGTGTCACAAATAGTGGACCATATTGCCAAATGATGCAAGCAAAATAAGATATTTTTGTTGTCATGTGATATTTTTGTTGTCAATGTGATTGTCAATTCTAACCATAAAAGTTGTACAATAGAACTGCAGGCATAGTGTTACCAAAACAGGAAAATCATTCCTACCATTTGAGCCAATATTGACCTTTGGCAACTCATAATCATTTTCCTGTTACACTGTTATGTGAAAGTATATTGTACTTATCATTGATTACGAGGGAGGTCTGGTTTTTGTAGTATATTTTATGTGTGTTACGTGCAAAAGGTTCAAAAGGTTCGTGGATGTTTGATGAATTCTATATTACTCATTTATGTGTGACCAAGTCAGTTCAATTAGAAATAATAAAAACCATCATGCTTATCAGGTGGGAGCTAGTGATGAATTCATAATGAGTAGTTGGATGTGAGAAAAAGTTTAAATGTCATTTATACTAAAGCTTATTGGGTGATATTTATGACAATTCTCATTGCTTTGATTAAAATTAGGTTTTAATTAATATTGGTCCACAACATTAGACTAGTACAGGTAAATTAAACCTTTCACAGCTATAGACGAATCCAAGTAGCCAAGTCATGGTCAGGATTTGGTCGGACATCTTTGGGTAGCCGCTAGCACCAACCTGGTGTTTTGAGCGTCCAATTGTGCAAATAAAAGCCGCCTAACACCTAGAGAAGATGCAAGGACGAGGAGGGTTAACAGAATAATAGCTAATAATATATATAATGGAGATAATCCCGTCGCATCTATTCATATACATAGTCCTTTTGTTCGCAAGTACATCAATGCATAGATACCGCGTAAAATCCGATTATTATGTCACTTCAACAACGTATAGACCATGCTGTGTGTTTTGTCGAAGGGAACTGTATTGTGTTATTCTTTTGTCTACCTGTGTTTTCGCGGAAGGTGTAAAACGGGTGATGGAATGCAGTTTAAAATTTCCGCCAAGGCTGAATCATTTCACATTTTGAGTGCATTGTAGCCGACGGCTACCCAACTAAAGGCTGCTAGTCAGGTGTAGGAATGCGTGTATTTGGATTCGTCTATACCAGATCATATAAATAATTGATGCACACCCTTGCCTTAAGATGTACCTGTGCAGTGCCATCAAAGATGATAACTTTGACATTTTTTTAAGCGGCTTTAATCCACCCAATTGGGGAGTCACAACACCAGTTTGATGCGCCGGGAACCAGTAATAGCCGAATGAATTCTGACCATCACTTGGCTCGTTGGATTCGTCTATATAGAGTTGGGGCTTCTAACCACAATATTCAATCAATTGTGATTAATAATAGATTGGTATTATTTTTCTTTAATTTTCAGATTTAGAAATACCAGACCCAGCCCAGTTTGGCAAGGAGACATCATCCAGGAAGTCATCTAGAAAGGCACGCAAAGAACAAGAACGGTAAGATAGGTATATTGTTTTGAGCCAGTAAAAAGGTTTGCATGTTTCCTTGGATATTTCTTGCATTTCAAAAATGTTTTTAACACTCAAACTGCTCAAAAAGCATTACAATATATATATAGCTAAGGAATCTAAACCTTTGAACACTTCATGATATAAAAAAACAAGGAAACACCTGCATATGTGTCTATTTAAGTATTGAAAAATCTCATCATTTGTGGTGCTTTTAAATATTTTTCTACATATTTGTTTCTTCAAAATCTTCAAAATTGACAATAAATAGTTTTTTTAGTAAACTTCTGTCACTATTATTTTGTGCACCAGTAATTCAATAAACTTTGACCACTTTCATTTATGACGGAAAAGTTTCTATTTCTGTCTAATTTGATCACAAAATTAAGAATCACCACATTGATTTAATACTTATGCAGTCAAACTTACAATATATCTATGAAACAATCAAAGCAAAGTTTTGGTTATTGTTATGATTCTGTCAGAGAGTGCCCCTAGCCAACATATCTCTAAGTAATTATCTACCAAAAACGTTTCAAAACGTAAAAAGCGCCAAAGTTTAAAAATCTTTCCTGTGTGGCTTTTCACCCTTTTTAAACTTGGTCCCATTTAGTAAAGTAGTATTAACATGAAGAATGAGTCCTAATTTTTACATGCAACAATGTACTCTTATAGGTTTAAGACTGTTCGACAGCGGTGCAATATGACGTAGGCTACGTATGTATTATCAAAAACATTTCAAGGTTTATGTTTTATTATATTGCGTGATCATAAAGAGTAGTAGAGTATTATATATACTTAGCAACTTGACTGTGTGTCAACCTGCTACATATAGGCCCTACATCTGTACATAAGGCGCAGAATCGCACATGACGATGAAGAATTTAACAAAGTGAGTATTTGCTACAAAATACATTATAACGACTATACGGAAAAAAAACTTCAATTACGCATACGAACATTAATTCATTTGCTCTACAAAATAAACATTGACAACTAAGAAAACCAACAAGTAGCCTATAGATGACTTCAGTATGGGTCTTTAAAACTTTCATAAATGGGACCAAGTTTAAAAAAGGGTGAAAAGCCACACAGGAAAGATTTTTTAAACTTTGGCGCTTTTTACGCTTTTGAAACGTTTTTGGTAGATATTAATTCTTTTTGAGGTAAAAAAATATTGCGCTAAGTGGTTCTTTGTAGCCATGCGAGGTGAACTAGTTGGATATCCATATTTAGCGGTTAATGGTGCTTTGTAGCCCTGTAGGGCAAACTAGTTGGATATCCATATTGCGGGGTGAGTGGTTTTTGGAAGCTCCGAGGGCAAACTAGTTGGATATCCATATTTCGCGGTTAGCGGTTCTTTGTAACCCTCAAGGGCAAACTAGTTGGATATCCATATTACATGGTTAGCGGTTCTTTGTAGCCGGGCAAACTAGTTGGATATCCATATTTCGGGGTGAGTGGTTTTTTGACGCTCCGAGGGGCAAACTAGTTGGATATCCATATTTCGCTGTTAGCGGTTCTTTGTAGCCCTCATGGGCAAACTAGTTGGATATCCATATTTCGCGGTTAGCGGTTCTTTTTGTAACCCATGGGCAAACTAGTTGGATATCCATATTTCAGCGGTTTGTGGTTCTAGTGGTTTTAACGACCCGTAACCACCCCAGTCAGCTGCATACCGCATCCAGCTATTTTAATTATCAAAATACTAGTTTTTTAATGCTATGGGGTAACAGAATTATTAAAAAAATTAATAGCTGAACCCAATAGTTCAGCCAAGGACTGGAAACGACATATTGATGACTTTATATAGAGTGTATTCAATAAACCCAAGGCGGAACGAGAGTTGCTAAGTAACCGTTATCCGAACCATAAACACACATGCATGATCAGACAACGAGTATTCAATTTCCTCATAGCATCCCACGTTGTACACACGTCAGTCGAATTTGGTGGTGTTGGTTTGTTAGCCCTCCAAGTTATAACATCGTTCACTTTGTGTTGAACATTGTATGTGGGCCTCGCTGTAATAACATAAAGATCAGTATGATCAGTGTGGTATCACAGAGCAGACCCTTGAGAGGTCTGCTCATTTGGCTCATTTGCATGGCAGTCGGACTCGCCATTGTATTTGATCATTTGTGTATGGAGAGCAATGGCGACCCGTCATTGTATTTGTTCATGTGTGTATGGAGAGCCACTCTTGGAGCCCATGGGACTTAGGCTAGGTCCTCAGGTAGAGTCAGACGCTGTACAGTATGTACTAGAAACGCCCATTCTTGATTCTGCGTTCATTCAATGTTAGCATTAAATTTGTATTGCCCGGCGGCCACGCGTAATGGAAAAACCTGAATTTGTTACATAAAAAGAAATGAAAATTAAAAAAAGCAAGGTTCCACCTGAGTACATATTAAATTGGTGTAGAAATTGTTTTCAAATATATATATGAATTTAGACAAACATACGGGATATAATGAACCTTTGACATGACGCCATGATGACATGATTTTATTAGTCGTTTTGTATATCATAATACCAGTATTTGTAATTTTATATTATATAGAACTAATATTTTGCATCATAAATGCGCAGTTCATATGCACAGACGATTACTAATCTTCAAGACTTCAAAATAACATGTTACTAAGCAGGTAATTACACCACATTTCGCCATAATATATTCTAGAAACGCTTGCTGTTAGAATAAGAAAAATTTTAATTGTAATTATTGCACAGGTCACGGCGACCCTGTGACCTTTCCGGAAAAAGCCAGTGGCAGGTTTTTCAAATAAATATTTTCTGTGTAAAAACTGTACCATCAGATAGGTAATGGAATATATGAATATTAACTGTACATCTATCACAACAATTTTTGATAACAACTTGCGTCACAATTGATCTAGTATAGAAGGTAGATAATTTATTTCAATCTTATATACGCCATTTTTTTTTTGGAATTAAGTGAAAATTAATTCTGTAAAAACTGCATATTTTTAATGTAATTTTCACATTAGACCCGACAAAAAGATTACCGTTTTGTTGTTATGATAATCTAATCTTTTGATTTTGTAAATAAAATTAGGGGTCTAATGTGGATTTAGGATGCAAACTGGAACAATCCAATGCCTTGTCAAAATCATTTGCTTCAAAATGGAGTTCGGATGCACTTCGTAATACAACTTCCGCCATTGCGGGAAACCACATGCACAGCAGAGCACATGGCCGATATCAAAATCGATTTTATGTATTGTGTATGTAGGCCTATTCATAGGACCCTCGTATTAATTGTCTCTATGCGCTTGAGAATTCAACAATATAAATAATGGTAGCTTTATTATAATACACATTAATGTTTTAAGCAGATAAAATTCCAAAATATGATGCAGTAATGAAGTTGCGATTTATTAATATTATAGGTATAAATTTTCACGATGACACTATCAAGTTCTTCGTGGTCTACGCTGGACGTATGGTATACGTGATACTAGCCAAAGCGGTGAGCCGTGAGTTCGAACCCCGCCTCTGCCAAACTTTAAAAGAATTAAAATTAAAATTTTACTTTATAAAAATTTCATATTGGGGAAATGTGACTGGGAGAATTTATGTATGGCGTGGAGTGGTGTGGCAGGTAATAGGTACTGGCCTTGTCCTATTGTACTTGTTCATTTGTGTATGGAGAGCTCACTGACCTGTTAATAGAGGTCAATGGGATAGCTTCTTTATGGGGCACTTCTCCATCGGTTTCAGGGCGCAGTTCATTGAACTCAGCGGGATTCTATTGCAAGTGCTTTTATATTATTACAAAACGGATCGTGGTTATTGCCTTGACAAATCTAATACATAATTCATACCAGGGATTAATAAATACAGGGGTGCGGACATTTCATTGGTCGCAAACCACCGGGATTCGATACAAGTTTGCGTTGTAAATGAATGCGTGAATAAGAGTGTCATCCCCTTGGCGCGATATTTGATTTCTGAAAATACTCAAGTTGCCGTTCAAAATGCCTAAAAATCATCAAGATATTGCAATACTGTCTAAAGTGATGTAAAATTGTGGCAAATTTGTATGATTTATCGCACATAATTTCTTCGTAGCGTGGAGAATCATTTACATAGGATTTTGGAGAAAAAATGTGATAATTTTAGGGAAATATAGAATGGCGGAAGAAACAAATAAAACATTTTCCTGGAATGTGTAGCCATATTCTTTCTGTTCCTATTGATTTGGATACTGAAATAATTCTTAAAATGAAGCTGTTTTGGGTGATTTATGTTGGCGTTTCTAGAGTGTGTCATTATTGGCAAACATCTCGATTCACGAGATTTCTTTTGCAAGAACGCCAAAATAGCACGAATTTTGTTGGTTTGCGACTGAAGAGTGTCCGCACTATAGATTTCTGCCATGCAAATTAGCTAGTGTCAGTGGGTAAGAAAGTGGCATCTTTGACAAGCCACATAATCTTATGTAAAACTCTGCTGGGTGTTTCGATCATGTATTATGCGTGTTTGGTCAAGTGAGGGTAATTTGTAAAGCATCAACTTGTGAACAAGTCATAGAGGGTTTGATCATGCTGATGATGTTGCCATTTTAGACGCTTTCTGAGTGTTTAAAGCCCAAAATGAATGAATAAAATCGTGTATGAGATATTTGCGGGGATATTTGGGTGCATTGGGCACTTATGGGTTGGGTATAATAGATTTCTATGTATACAATTAAGTCTGATATATTTTCGATGGAATATATATTTTCACTTGAAAAGTTAGTAGTTTTCCTAATTGCAATTTCTGAATATTATATAAAAGGTGAAAATATGACTATAAATGTAAGAGTATGGGATAATTTTGATTGTTAATAAATGCGTAAACGTGGCGGTAGACATCAGCAATATCAGGGATTGCCGCTTGATTCTTGCAGTAGCTTTTATGAATAGAATACAATAGTGGATACAATAGCGGATACAATAGCGGAACAATAGAGCTCTCTTACGGGCAAATAAACCTCGTCGCGTTTTGCTAAATTTCACTTCTTCTTTTACATGAACTAACCGTTATTTTTTAAACTTGTGGCAAAACTTCGACCGAAGTTTTTAATTGTCTAGCCATACATGTATCCCGGGCATGTATCCATCCTTCGGCAAAACTGATTGGAATCATGATCATTTGCTGATAGACTTTTGCAAAGACTAAATAGTTGGACTTTGTCAGACAAATGATACATGATGTTAATCAGGGGTCAAATACTGTAGGCATAAAGAAATTGAAATAGAGAAATCAAAATTAGAGGGGTGCTTGGAGCTCAAATTTGAAGCTAATTTGGGCATATTTGGAGGAAAAGGTCTGGACACTTCAAATGAGCATCTACATAAAAGAAATGATGGGTCTCCGGAATGGAAAAAGAGCTTGAAAAGGGGGGTCTTGAGGGTGGCACTTAACTGTAGTGCAAGGTATACGGAGTGAATGGGGGGAGAGAAACATTGGTAGATTGGCAGTTATAAGGCCAAGGTTTTTATGCTGCAATTTTCCTCTAAAAGGATTAGCATTGTTCTGGGCTTCCCTTTTGTTGTTTCAGCAAAACTCCGGAATACATAATAGTTCTGGCCCTCATATAGAGTAAAGGGCAGTAGTGGAATATAATAGCTGCAAAATGTCAGCGCAAATGAGTTTTCAGACCAGTACAGTAGTAATGCACTTGTAACAAGTTAGTTGACATTTGGATCTAGTTAAAGTCAGACTTGCATGTCGTAGTCATCGCTTGCCAACAGCGATTTCTTGTGTCAGTGTTTGACTATAGTAGTCAAAAGTGCAGGTTCATCATTCTCATCTGCTAAAAATAGAAAACTACATTCACTTTTATATTCCAATAGGCCTATTGCAAGCTGTGTAAATTTGTCTTATGCTGAATCAAATTAATTTTGTGATTCTCATATACGGAACAGTAATCCTGTTTCAATACTTGGAAAATTGGGAGGTGCTTTTTATCTGAAGTTTGGAGGTAGAATACTACAAAAACTTCTATAAAGTGAATCATGTTGTCCAATTAACTTTTTTGATTACACAGTGAACATGGTGAATTGCTAGAGCTTTAAAGTGTGGCATTTAAAACGGCATTAACCTTAACAAGGAACATGCTTTTTTGCTATCGGAAGACAGAGAAGGAACGAAAAAGGAGAGAAGATGAAGAAAGATTTCACTTGGCACCCCGGGAATTGACCCTGGGACCCCTCGGGTGCCATGCACACATTCACCGACCTCATGCCACGGGGGAGTAGCTTGCCCGGCCAGCGACTTGGTGGGCATATATGACTTAGGGTGATTGCGCAATGCCATCACATGGAATGCATGCATGCGCAGTGGTTTTATTTGTTAGATTTATATTTGTTAGGGTTAATGTACTTTTGGTACTTTTTAAAATGTTTTTTGTTTATTGGAATTTCATAACTTTACACATACCTATACCTACACATAAGTGTAACCACTGGTAACACTGGTACCTATACCTACACATAAGTGTAACCACTGGTACCTATACCTACACATAAGTGTAACCACTGGTAACACTGGTACCTATACCTACACATAAGTGTAACCACTGGTACCTATACCTACACATAAGTGTAACCACTGGTAACACTGGTACCTATACCTACACATAAGTGTAACCACTGGTACCTATACCTACACATAAGTGTAACCACAGGTAACACTGGTACCTATACCTACACATAAGTGTAACCACTGGTAACACTGGTACCTATACCTACACATAAGTGTAACCACTGGTAACACTGGTACCTATACCTACACATAAGTGTAACCACTGGTAACACTGGTACCTATATCTACACATAAGTGTAACCACTGGTACCTATACCTACACATCAGTGTAACCACTGGTAACACTGGTACCTATACCTACACATCAGTGTAACCACTGGTAACACTGGTACCTATACCTACACATAAGTGTAACCACTGGTAACACTGGTACCTTTACCTACACATAAGTATAACCACTGGTAACACTGGTACCTATACCTACACATAAGTGTAACCACTGGTAACACTGGTACCTATACCTACACATAAGTGTAACCACTGGTAACACTGGTACCTATACCTACACATAAGTGTAACAACTGGTAGCACTGGTACCTATACCTACACATAAGTATAACCACTGGTAACACTGGTACCTATACCTACACATAAGTGTAACCACTGGTAACACTGGTACCTATACCTACACATAAGTGTAACCACTGGTAACACTGGTACCTATACCTACACATAAGTATAACCACTGGTAACACTGGTACCTATACCTACACATAAGTGTAACCACTGGTAACACTGGTACCTATACCTACACATAAGTGTAACCACTGGTAACACTGGTACCTATACCTACACTCACAGGTAACACTGGTACCTATACCTACACATAAGTGTAACCACAGGTAACACTGGTACCTATACTACTACACATAAGTGTAACCACTGGTAACACTGGTACCTATACCTACACATAAGTGTAACCACTGGTAACACTGGTACCTATACCTACACATAAGTGTAACCACTGGTAACACTCGTATCTATACCTACACATAAGTGTAATCACAGGTAACACTGGTACCTATACCTACACATAAGTGTAACCACTGATAAAGCTGGTACCTATAGATGAGTTGACCTCAATGTTTATGAACAAAGGCAAGGGACTGATATATCGATATGCTTGAGTGAATCCCATGCAACCACTACATTGTTCAATAACCTTATTGTGATGTGGCGGGAGTTTTAAAAACACGACCCCTGAACAAAATATGATGAAGTCACCTCATCTATATCTACACATACATGTAAGTGTGTCCCCCAATTGACAGTGTTTACAAAATCACACCCAGTCACCCTCCCCCCCCCCCCCACAAACACACTCACATGCTAAACCTATATGAATTTTGAAATATTTCAAAGTACAAAATTATCTTTGTGTCTATCAAACGATTCTGGTGCTGCTTTAGATGTAATCAACAGCCTTGTACTTTAATGAACTCGGACTGTGGCGCTATTGCTGACATCCGTTTAGATCAAGGTGATGAATTCATCAGATGTCTGTTGATGGGTTTGATGAGGTCTAAAAGTGACATCCTGTGTCTATGCAAAGACCAACACTGCTAGCTAGCTGAGTCATTTTTAGGGAGGCAAAGCCCATTTCATATAGGTTAAAATTTGATACCGGTCAAAGATATTTGGGTGAAAAAGGGATTTATGTAGGTTAGTTTTTTCCCTTGTTTGTACTGATATAGCCGGTAAAAATAATCTTGTTTAAATCATCAGTTATGTTTTCACCATGATATTAATATTGATATTGAACTTCATGCTTCTTATGCAATGTCCTCTCTTAAATTGTTAGGGCTTTACAGTTGATGTACATTTTGTTAAAATTAGGCTAAGCTATGTCATGTATGTGGTATTAGAATTTTTCAGGATGTGTCAAGTTTATCTATCACTACAACGGGCACTACAAAATTCTTTAAACTTCCAATTTGTAGAAAAAACAGAATTGAAACCAGTCAGACAACTTTACAACACATGCCCTTCAGTTGTCTATCTGCCTATCTCTTAGTTTGGCTCCTGTGAACATGAAAGTTCTTCAGTATATTAGGGAAATGGATTGAAATTGAGAGCAATGTACTACATGTTGATCCCATCCTATCTCCATTTGACATTTGGTATGACTCCTACAGACCAGGGGTATAGTTGTTGAATCACATGTCTGCTTTGATTCAGTGCCACAATTCCTTGCACAGAATAAACATACTTAAAGTATCCAATGACAATCATCCAAAATCACTGAACATTCTGCAAAGGAAGTTTTGCCTTTAGTTTTGGCAGGACTAAATATTTACCTCAGAGAAGATACCGTACACTTCCCACAATGCATTTCTTCTGTGTACTGATGTGCTATTCAGTGCAACGTAGGTTGATAGTGACAAAAATACCTCAATTATAAGATCTGGATGAGCTCAGTTAATTGAGGCATTTTTGTCACTTTTGAACCATGTTGCACTGCTGATTAGCAAATCAGTGCAGGGAAGAAATGCATTGTGGGAAAAAAGTAAGATATATTCTAGCTCCATACCAATTTAGCACCATTCAAGGTAGACACAGTATAATTTACTTACACTTGCTACATTGTGATATCAGGGAAGGGTTGTAGCTTTGGTTCAGTTGGTTCCCCTAGCCCATCAAATTACCAGATCATGTAATAGTAATTGCAAAAGCACTATGAACACGATTCTTGGTCATGGAACTCAATGCTTTTTACCTTTCATGTACATGTATAAATAAGCATAATGGAAAATGTAGATACAGAACTAGAAGAGTAGAACTGCTCATTCCAACTGATGAATTGGTATGGATGTTGATAGCAATAACCAAATGCAGTGCAGTATCTGGAGGTTCAAGCAGACGGATTCCATGACCAGAATGATCACACAGCTCAAGCAACAATGCATGCATGCATAAACACAGGCATGTGTGTCCGCACCCCGGGGTCTGCACATGCGCCAACCAACAAATATGCGCCAACCAACAAACACATATACTCGCAATTTTATTTGAACTTAGGAGTAAGTGGCAACTCTAAACCTATATCCATCAAAGAAACAACTTCTCTATATTGTGGTTTGCCTTACAGCTCCAAAAGCGCTGTTATGATCTGAAAGGAGAGTAGGGGGTTGATTTCACACAAAAGCTTTACAATTATAACAGTGTATAAGGTAAACATTATTTGGGTTAGCCATTGAAGTTGGCAAAATAGTTCTCTTTTAATAAGCTTTTATAAGTAGAATATCTAGATTATATTGAAGTTGATGTAAATGATCTCTGGGACTATGGATACTCTATAATAGATAACAAAATGAGAGCAGGTAGCACCCAACAGACAACATGCTCAGATGGTGTAAAGTATCGTCAGATCTGGTGACATGAATTGCATGAATCATGATGGCATCTATTAAAAAACAAAAACGAAGCTGATATTCATTGATATAATTGATTCATAATAATTGCAGCATAGTGATGGGTACCACATTAATTGCACATAACCCTAAATTCAATTAAAGGTAACTTAATTATTTAATCTATGAAACACACACTCACTCACTCACAAGCAACAGATAGCTGTATGCCACATGAATGGTAGGGGTGGATTTATGTTGTCTATACAGGGTGAATAAATTTATACTTAGGATGTACATACATACACATTGGGTGAATTGTGTAAAATGAGTCATTCATTGAGCCTTGCTACTGTAGAATTCCCTGGCATGTATGTTGAGTTGGGTTTGAAGCTTCAAATCTGAGTCATATGGTTACTATATAGACAGGCAGGCTGGCCGGCTGTGATAGCCGATATAACTGATAGTACCCATGCCGGAATGGCAATTTTGTATTGTGTGTGTCCATTTGGATATTGGAGTTAACAGTGTTTGATTGGAATAGTGGTTGATTGAAGGAATGAGTGACTGATTGTGTGATTGGATTATTGTGGAATATATTTTGTGAGAAGAATCATGATGGATGATTACAGGTAAGGAGGCATCATTGAATGATGTTTCAAATAATTACAATAACACAAGCGGATTCTAAAAATAAGCATTTTTCATTAAATTTCAGCAACTTTTTATTAGCACATGGGTATTTGTTCTAAAAGTGCCAAAATCTGAATTTGGTCAATTTTAGGATGATTACTATAGCAGGTCTGACAAATTATGGAATGGTACTCAAAAGCATAAGCTTGTGTATATTTGAGATGATTGTGGTATAAGATGTGCACAGATTTCCCCTACCTGGAGCATGCATGCATGAAGGTGTCTGTGGACATGGCAATGTCAGTGATCCCTGTGTAACTGTTACTGTAATTATTTTGAAATGTACAGTGGTGAATGATAAGCATAAAAGTGAAGGATAATACTTAAATATTCTCATTAGGTTTTTATTTTAAAATTAAAAATTGACAAAAAAATAAGAAAAAAAATGAAGCAGATCATGTACACAGAAATGCTAAAAAAATGAGGCTCCATTCAAATGTGTGTTGCTGGCTGTTACTAGTGTTCTAGTGTTACTGATTTTTGACAATATTTAAGATTTTCTGATTTACTGATGTGTGAACACATCCTTCTCTGGTGTTAAGAGACTAGGCAAATATTAAAGAAGATTGTTGAGGCTGCTTTGATGCCTTTTCTCATGTTTTTGTTCACAGTAGCTGAAAGGAGTATCCCATTATGCTTTGCGGTACCATTAATAGAACTATATATGCCATTGAAAATGTACACAAAGTACCTCATTTCATCCTTACAAGTTCAATTACTCACTAAAATCAGGGGTGCTTTTGTTTGAAAAAATATGACCGTAAAGTATTGTGAAACTATTTAGGAAAAAAAAAAAAAAAAAAAAGGTTTGTCAAACGAAACCGAAAAAAAAAAGTATGTGAAAGCGATACAGCGCGTTTGTCTACGCGCTGACCGCCTTTTTAAAGGGTTTTTTTTTTTTCCCGATTTTTCCGGTTCCCGATAGTTCGACCAACGTAGTAAAAATGAATTCCTCAATGTCAGAAAACCATCGAAAATGTCAGGCAGCGCGTATGCCATTAGTGTTGCAGATAGCCCGTAACCCACACCGTAGCCTCAGTCTCGCTAGTTTCACGCCATCCTTGCAACGCACGGAGCGTAAAGCCCGACGAAGCAAAGTGGATGCAATATAAAAGGACTTAGCCTACGGAGAACTCTGCGATCGAGTGAAGCCATGTTGTTTTCATAAATTTTGGTCATTGTATTTTTACACTCAATATGCATTCTGCATACAAACACAATAGATACAATTTGAAACAAAAAGCCACATTGTACTCTAGGTTGGTACATATGAGCGAGAATTGATCGGTCCATAGAGGGGTAAAAAAGGTGAAAACTGAAGAAACCTCTCGATAGAGTACCGAAAGCTCACTCAGCCCTCTAAATATTCACCTCTATGGAAACATCAAATCAAAGCATAGCACTTAGCTTTTTTGGCAAATGTTCGTGAGACAAACCTTTTTTTTTTTGGCCTTATAGGTCTCAATATTTATGCGGCTCTTACTTTTTGTGTACCCTACAGAAGACTACATCACTTGTCCTCATGCATTTAAATAAAATTCTGCCCTCCATAATGATAATTCAATAAAACAGATGATGGGTATGAATGGTTGTGGAATCGAACTAGAGACCTGTCCCTCTGTCATGTAGAACTTAAAACCAACATGTCTGCTATTTCAGTTGTTATACCGTTCCGGTTGAGTTTATTTGATAGCGTCTACACATTTGCTACAGAGCAAGCGGGTACACCTTTGATGGGATAATCCTTTCAGCTGCTATGGTTTTTGATGTAATATTGGTGAATGTACATCTAATTTAAGTAGATATAGTAGAAAGTAAGTAGACATATGAAATACCAGTAAGAAGAAATAGGATCTTTTGGCATGCTTGTAAGCTTTTGTGACATAATCATTGATACCACAAGTCAAAGTGTAGACTGTCTGTGGTCAAATCTCTACCATTATGGCTACTATAGACAACTTACATTACATAACCATAGACTACACATGATGGCTAGAATACTTTGATCAGACTATGACATTTGATGTTGGCACAGAGCATATTTTTGCAACATGGAACAAACATTCCTTAAGTTGGTAGAGGAAGCCTAACGCTCTGGCAGACTTCTTTTATAAATGATCAAAAACAAATACCAATAATGTTTTCAATTTTCCTCTGATTAAGTGACATTTATTGATTTTTAGCCTTTTCAGAATCTTGAGGTTTGATGTGGATGTCATATAAGCAGAAGTATAGAGAAACAGAAGTGTCAATTTGAATGTAAAAAGAATACAAAATATGAGATATAAAGGAGACTGTGGCATAACTAGGGGGCAAGGGGGGTGCCAAAATGATGGTGGATAAAAAAACCAATCAATTCGGCGCCCTCCAAGCGGTGAAAGTCAAAATTTGTGTGCGCTTTGCGCGCATTTCAGCACAAATAGTCTTTTGAAAGATCAATTTAAGACCGAAATTCAACTTCATTGTAACCAAATTTCATTAAAGTGACGTTTGTGCAAATTTTCGCGCAGAAAATGGGTGGGGGCCATTATAAATTCTTGCCCCAGGCACCACAACCCCTAGCTACGCCACTGAAAGGAGATTTCTCCTGATACCAAAAACTCAGTTTTGATGAGGAATAATTGGGGATGAGGCTGTCAATCTCGTCACATACCTTACAAAAAGTATATAAATTAACATAACAATGACTAACAAAAAATAATGTAACAATTTGCATTTGTTAACAATGACTAGTTTCCCCATGGGACTAGATAAAAGAATAATTAGCCAAAATTAAACAGTTTATGTAAAAAATTAGCAGTGTTTAAGTTCAAGAATAAGGACATGGTGACAGTTATTATCCTCTACAGGAACTCAAGTGTGATTTGTGTGAATGGCAAGGGACTCATTCTCGTTTCCCCAACGAGTTTGGTGTGTTTCATAGCAACATTTCAAGCTGGTTCACACAAGATAAACAGTTTCTTGTTGTTTTGGGTGTGCGTTTGTTTAGTGATCCTTCTGTGCATGATGGAATCCTGAGAGCCAAGCCTGAGAGAATTCCAAAGTCCGCCAGACATGTGCGACATGTGATGTTCAAAACCATCATGTTGCCATATAAGATAACATTATACATGCACAAATTCATTCTATATCAAAGATCAAATAGGCTATACAGAAAGAGATGAAATTTAAACAATGGCTTTTACAATAGTTGTTTTTAAAACATAGTAAGTATCATGTAACTTAATTTATGGGAATGGGGGTAAATTAGGGGCTGACTGATGGGTTCATATTCACCACCAGGTCCACTACTGGATACACCTGTGAATCAGACTAGAGAACAGTGCTTATGAAATTACTCATCAGTCATTGGTGCATACAAAGGGAGGGGATGGATACATCTCAGGGCTGAGGGCCTTCATATAGATGTCTCTGTAAAATGTTTGCAATTTCAGTTATGGAGGCATTTGTTTTTATTTCCTAACATGGCAAACGCTGTGACATTTTCTTTGAAAATAGTGTCACATGCACAGCATAGCAGAATGATTTTCAAATGAATCAACAAGCATAAGGCATAAGTCATTTTGGCAAATTGAAATATCTGAACTGATCCATGAGCACTGAGCAGTGCAGTGTGAAGTGTAGCATATCCCATCAATGAATTCTTCTTGCATGAATGTCAAGTACATGGTAGCAATTCTCGCTATTCACAATAAGGGCGCCGCTAGCGGTTTGCGATGTAATCGTGTTGTATCATGGGAAATGGTCGACATCCAAGTCCGCGCAATACGAATATTACCATGCTATTACATAGGAACATGTGACAATATTTTTAGTTTGTCAATATAACGGTATTACACGCAAATCGATAGAGAAAAAATTAATTGTGCACATTTCAAATCACATTATTAAGTATTATTGAGTATCGATTCGCGTGTAACACCGTTATATTCAGGGTTCGAAATTTTGGTTGTCCGGTTGCCCGGGACAACTAAAAAAGTCACCGGACAACCAAAATTACTGATTCGGTTGTCCGCCGGACACCCATAAATCTGTAGCCAAAATGGACCTTTGTACATACGGACAACCAAAAACTTAGACGGACAACCAGAAATTGTAACCTGGTTGTCCGTGGGACAACCATTTATTTTTCCTTAATTCGAACACTGGTTATATTGACAAACTAAAAAATATTGTCATGTGTTCCTATGTAATAGCATGGTAATATTCGTATTGCGCGGACTTGGATGTCGACCTTTTCCCATGATACATCACGATTACATCGCAAACCGCTGGCGGCGCCCTTATTGTGAATAGCGAGAATTCAACCAACTTCCTTGAAAATGTCACATTCCCGTTTCCTGCATGAAAATTGCAGTCAAGTGAGGATCCACACTGCTGTCATCAGACATTGAGTTTTGAATCTGTTTCATAATTAGATCAGATACAGGTGCAGGATTTCACAAGTCAGGGTGCCAAGGTGACGATTCCCTAGATTGATACCCCCCCATCTCAAGCCTAATTTGGCACAAGAAGCACATACCCTATGCATACCATAATAAACTATCACAACCAGGATCAGCTGGCTGATCAGAAGGTTCAAAGGGGAACCACCATATTCAACCTTTAAGATTAGAACCATTTGAGACCCAAAAAAGGGTTCTCAATGACTTCAGAGAACAAAATAAAAGGTTCCTCAGAGTGCCCCAAGCTCCTTTATGGTTCTTCTACATACATGAGAGGACAAGAAGGTTAGTTTGGGAACTTTCTTTTCTAAGCAATATACACCCTTTCATAGCATGCCCCAGGTTTTTGTTCTTAGTCATGGGTTACATAATTATATACATTATAGCCTACACACGCAAAGTGACGACACTCAAACAATTATGTCATACTTATATTTACAAAAATGAAAGGTTGACGTGCAATGTCTTCACGTAGGTGGTTCTAACTTGGTGAAAATATCTTCATTTGGCAGTGATAGTAGATTTGACGGAAGGGTTGTCCACGTGTTTGCCCTTAAATCTGTGTGAAGCAACCTTCTGAGTCACTTTGAGATTATTTTTAAACACTTCTGGTAAATCTCAAAAGACCTTATGATGCAAGTGTAATCCTGTCAAACAGATTTATATGGAAAAGATCCACCAACAGTCGGTCACTGTCACTAGTTATAACAGGACAGATGATACTCTTAACTTTGACAAGGGAACTTCAATTAAATATTTATAACCCAAACTGAATTCTTGCTAACCTTGGAATGTTTTTGGGAAAAAAAATGTGAACCCTATTTATAAATTTGTTGATAGCTTTGAGCACTTTTTAAGTAGAATATTTTTAACTTCACTTATCTGGAACTTTTTTGAAGTAGCACTTTTCATGAACTTGCTGCTCTTGAACACGTTTTAAAAGCAGCACATTTCACTATACATTGTTCGACTTATAACATAATGGAATGTTAGAATGTGTGCATGGACAGAGCGTAGAGATTGGCGTAATATGTGATTTGAACATGCTTATGTGAATTTATGCGAGCGTAGAGTTGGGACTATTGACTGCCGCAGTAACAAAAACCAAATTATAATGTTTGCCATTCATAAGTTGATAGTCTTGAGCACCTTTTGAAATTAGCATTTAGCATGAACTTGCTAATTAATTTTCACAAATATTATGCACTATTTTACTCCATTTATGCCAAGTGTAACTTATAAATCAGAATCAATGTGGCAGTGTTGTTGGTTCATTCAAGCACTGGCCTTAGATTTGTCCCCAAAAGGCCCCTTTTACCCTTCCTTATGAATGTTGAGTTGTAACCAAGGCAGTTTGAGGTTGATGTGTACTAGGAAATCCCATAGCCCTTTGTTAGATTTATTTTACCTGATTAAAAACATCCTATTTTAACAACTCCTATGGTCATGATGGTTGGAGAATTTCCTATTGCAAGGTTCCAGTGCCAAATGCAGAACCACACTTCAACAGGTGTGGTTTATAGCATGGTGAAGTTCTTGAGGAAAACAAAGTCAAGTTAATCATGTTAATAGAACATTGTCAACCATGTTTAATTATTTGTTTGGATTGCAGCCTGGACTATATTCTACTTTATGTTCCATGGGGAAACAGGTGTAACTGAAATGTAATCAAATTTAATTATCCAATAAGTCAAGAATTACCTGCTTCCCTTAATTAAAATTGTAGAGTTCAGATTTTATTTTATTCTTAATTTGCAATATAGGCAAATGTAACTGGTCAAATATAAAGAAAGTAATAAAAAATGTGCGCTATTAATCACAGTTTCAAACATTTACCTTTGAAAAGTGATAATAAGGTGAGTGTATGGCAGAAGCCATATTTTCCATCCTGCCTTAAAGATCTAGAGCAGTTCTTCTGGGGTGAACCAAACCTGCATGGTTATCAAATGTATCTGTGACAAGGTTATATCTGAATTTGATAGGTGCTAATTGATGTTATTGCATCAATTTGCACCTATCAAATTCAGAAATATCCTTGTCACTGATTAATTTGATAACCAGGCAGATTTGGTTCACCCCAGAAGAACTGCTCTGGACTGGTGGGGCTTCCTCTTAAAGTAAGGTGTCAATTTAAAGCCAGCATTACAAGGTGTTGATGCTTGAAAATGGCATTTATCGGCTTTTGCTTTTGAATTCAATTTTTTCAGTAAAGATCAATGGGATTGAGTATTCAGCTCATGTTAGTCACCCCATTTATATTTGACTGAAACTATATTCAGCTTATTAAAGACCAATTAAGAGACATAAACACTTTAACAAGCTTGTCTAATTACCTAATTGCCTATTTTAAATTCATTACAAAGTTGTTGAGGACAAATGTGTTGCATAAGATTTCCCCTTATTCACACCTATATAGATCTAGGCTGATAATCCTTCACATAAAAGCTAGGATGAACCTCGATGCAATTGTGTCTATGTATTGATGGAATGTTTTACAGTAGAAAATGCAAATGTCCTTGGAGTTGGAAAATAACTTTTGGTTCTCTTTTGGATATCAATAACTAGCTAATAACTGGTTAGGACTGTTTCTAAGAAATGAGAATTACATATTATAAAAGAAATGGGTGAGTACAATTTCAACATTGTTTATCATGTTTATACTGAACACCTTATTTTGTGTTGTTTCTACTGCTTTGCAAACGGCGGGTTACCATTCACTTACCGTGCATTTAGTAGGGGTATTGGAAATACAGGAACCTTTTTTTTTACCTTCAAGGTGGTCAGGTTTGGATCATGTGTGCTGTATTGTAGTTTTATACCACAGTTGATGTGATTTCCGTTGTACACTCTAAATCGTCACGCATACTGTTTATACTAGGAATGTTGCCGCATATCACACACATATAGTTGATGCTGAGTTTACCCCCACATCACCTTTCACTGTTTCTATTGGGGCTGTAATTACAGCATAGTACCTGCATCATCGGTCAACCGATTGCTCAGTAGAAACACCTGGATTGAGGTGGGGATGGATCAGGTCATTTTGTAGCCCTCACCTAGCCTAGCCTGCATGTTGTGATTCAGAGTTGTACACAGTTGACCATGACCGTGGTGACACATTGTGATTGTCAAATGAAGAGATAAAAGATATAAGGAAGCTTTTGAAATCCATTGTCATACCCATGGGATGCCAGTTTCATTAATCCATTGTTGCCCAGGGGATGCCAGTTTTATCAATCTATTGTCATACCCAGGGGATTCCAGTTTCATCATATAATTGGTTTGTCATGATTTAAAAGGAAAGTTTAGTTGAGACTTTGATAGAATTGACAATGTCAACGTTTTTGAAAACATTAAACATGCAACAAATATGCAAATCCAACTTCCAAGACTTTGGTTTGGTACTTCAGGTAATTGTTGAGTCTTTTGGAAATTAAACCCTTGCACGATACACATTGTGTTTTATACTGATGCCATTAACCTGGAGAAAATGCATGTGGATGACTTTGAAGTTCAGACCCACTGGACTCACTGTAAAGAAATCATGTTAGTATTTCTGCATTCATCCTATATAGCTCTGATAAGAACCATGAGTTTTTACAGGGTGTCTCTTAAAGAACTGTACTTGAATTTTGACAATTGACCACTCTGTTCTTGAATTCTATCACTTTGAAAATCTCATGTTTAATCTATTCCACAGAGCCACACATAAACTATAACACTGAATTTCACTCTTTTCAGCTGCAATTCCATGCATATGCAAGAAAAGTTATAATTGTTGACCATAGGTCATTGAAGTGTAGGTTCCTCAAGACACTAGGCATGTAATATGTGTGATCTAAGGCAGTACATTTGTAGCATACACCACCATGTATCACTCACTGATGCTAATGTCTTGTAGAAGCCAAATAGATTATAAGAATTGGAATATGTTTGAAATAATAATGCCATACATAATAAACAAAATACCAAAAACTTTTCAGATGGAGCTCTCAACTCTGACAGGGTGCTTTTGTGCATTGTGATTAAACAAATGCTTGTTCTATGTTTTTGTGATTGATTACTTTCATTCCTTTTTTGCTGTCACAGCAACATCTATTTCAGTTTACAAAGTTCATTTTTCAAAACCAATAGTTTTCTTCACAGTTTCGAACGGCATGGTCAACATTCTTGCTCAGAGCGTTGAACATTTGTTTAGTTTCCAAAGAGTTTTAAAGCATTTTTTCATGCACAACTTATGAAAACATGTGTTTTCTATTTCAATCTTTAGTAATAGTCAATATATTAACTTTGGATTTTATGTTTGACAGACATGAAATCCAAGAAATGAATCAGCACAACTTCTGTGCCACATTTCAGTCAAAAACTGTAACATTCTGCTACATGCATCATGTGCATATTAAAAAGTCTGGTTCTTGTAACTTGACTCACCAATATATTTAGTCTAAGGTTATGATGTGATTTAAAAAGAAGAGGAAAGGGGGAAAACCTGCTTGAACATGTTGAACCACATTGAAAATAGTCTACCCCACCCATGAACCGCAAAAGTCCACTTCTTCTATCGGATGGCAACATTAAGGTCAGCTTTTGCAGCAAAGCTACATTTGACCCAGACTGGATGTATGCTCTCCTTGGTCATGTTGGTGCTGCCCTCATGAACTGTTTATAACAAGTGTCTATGGAACATGTGGAAGATGCTTAGATATTGTCTATCCCTCCTCTCCCTTCCGCCAACAACATTGCATATGTGACATGATCAAAGGGAATGAGTCACATGTCGACCCTGGTCGAAAATGAGTTTTATATATGTTTCTAAAGAAGATGTTTAAAGCTTTCACAAACTGAAAACCCCATGTTGATACAACTTTTTTTTTGTGAAGTTACGTCAATTTATCAATAGCTGAAAACAATATAAAACAAAAGAATTTTAACACTTTCTTTGCCAATATCTCAAAATCAATATTGGCGACATCCGACTCATTTCCCTTGATCGTGTCACATAATGTGACAACACATAAGTTTTTTTTAGCAAAATTGTAGTTGGCTTATTTCACTGACCTGTGTTTAAAGTGACACCACAGGCATTTGTTTAGCTCTATCATCAGAAATATTGTGCGTGTTCTCAGTCATTGTGAATATAATTATAGAGATGAGACATCCTTGTGTACTATTTAGCATTGGTTTGTGCTTCCTTCCCTTAATTGCCATCCTTTCCCTTGCCTATCTATCATCTGTCCAGAAGACTTCAATAAGATAATTATGCTGACAATTAAAATCTGAGCAAAGACGTACTGACAAGGGGAGCAAGGGACAAGTTGCCCCCTCCCTGCAATGTGGACCTCTTGCTTGAAATACTGAGACAAAGTTAAGCTATAGATCATCAAACCAAGTATTTGACATAATAAAGCATATGCATTATGGGAATAGTGTATATCTCATATGCAGCTGATGAATCAACAATCTTGACCAGCGTTTGAAATTTACAGGTCCTCGTCAATTTCTCTCAAATTGTAAAATTTCACTGTTAGGCTGGTCCAGATTTGTGACACTTTGCACATGTTGTAACACTTCATCATGGTAATGTCATGGATTGATGTTGAAGTCAGCAATCCAAGTTGTATCTTGTTGAAGTTGCTTAGTACTTGTTCAGTATGTAGGGGACCATGACAAGCCCTCTCTGACAGTACAAAATCCACCAACTGGAAGTTGCTGACAAAATTTCATGGGCTCTGTGGCCTGCTTGTACATGTTGTAGCGTATTGGCATGATTGGTGACAGGATTTTGACAGGCTTTTGGCCGAAGGGTCTTCCTCATTTTGAATACTGGTCAAGATAACAGTTGTGTAAAAGGTAGACAAGATGAGGAATGATGCATTGCATAAGAAAGTCAGGAATGACATGAAACAAAGTATAAAAGCCAGCCTACACTTTTAAATGCTTTTTTTTTGTAGCCCTGAACTTTTAGATAATATTGTAGTTGTGCAGGTTTTCCCTATCCTACCTATATAATCCTGTGTATGTTGGTACGGATATACAGCATTTCCTCAATGACCAACATAATAAATTATATGTGATCAGGTATAGGCCTGCTAAGTTCACCTTGCATGGAACTAAAGTCTCGTATTTTTTTCCAAAATACTTAAATGTGATGTGATCAAGCAAAATGGGTCATTTATGATGCAAAAACATTCAAAAGTTTCATTTAAATTTCATTTATATAGTTGTTGACAGAATGTTGACAACTTCTTCAATTTTTGAGTTACCATTCCTGCTAAGATTTGAGTATTCTAATGTGCTAAATGCCAATAAAAGTGCAAATCTTCTTCTTTTAAAGGAGTATTTCGTGATCCTAGCATCTTTTATTTATGTCATTTTTCATTAGATATCACGAAAAAAACCTATTCCCATAATTTCAGTTGATTCCGATTTTGCGTTCGCGAGTTATGCATGATTATGTGTATTACACTGCTCCATATACAATGCGTTGTAATTTCGTTCTGGTGCACCAGAACGAAATTCAAATTTCACGATATCTTTGCTAAACGAATTAATCTGCAATAAATATTTTGCACATAAACATTATGTAGCCAGAGGTTTCCAGTGATATAAAAATCTCAACTTTTTTTGAGAAAAGTGGGGGGATGAGGCTGTGGATCACGAAATGCCCTTTTAAATGCAAATCTTCTTCTTTTGACCACAACTGGAAACATATTTCTTGAGAATGATTCACTTTATGTGTAGCCTCCATGGATGCACGATGTGATGATAAGAACCCAAATTCAAACTGGGGTCTGCCATGACATCCTGTGTTGCCCATAGTTAACACATTCTTTGCTTCCAGACATATTTGGCCCCAAGGGTTTCTTCTTGTTACAACCATGAACATGAATCCTATGATTTTGTGTTTATCCATGATTATTTCATTTCCTCTACCAGGAAAATAATAGCTGGTATTGACACATTTTCACTTCCACCATGAAGTTCCATGACCGTGCATTATGTGCCCAGTATTCATTGTTTTCTAGTGAGGCACACAGGCTCTGTATCTGTATCTGTGTTCAAACATAGTCTATCTATGGTGGAACAAGGCAATTTGTTTTGAAAAAATGAATATTTAACATATTAGTTGTTTAACCTGGATATGGTTGTCCAAAATAGTGAACCAAAAAGACATTATATGTATGTGACCCGGGGAGGTCACTTTCAATCAGGGATAATTTAGTACTTATTATCATAGAATAATTCTTAAATATTCATGCATTATGCTTTATTCTGTAAACATACTAAGTACTTTAAAAACATTGATTATTTAACCCTGATGGCTGTCCAAAATAGTGAACCAAAATGACATTATATGCAAGTGACCATTGTGGCGAGGATACTTCCAATCAGGGTTAAACAGTTACATAATTAAGTGCTGTGCTAATTATTATTACAGAATAATGCTAAATATTCATGCATTATTCTTTATTCTATAAAAAATTGATATATATTTTAAAAAGCAATTGTTTGACCCGGATACCTATCCAAAATAGTGAACCAAAATGACATTATTGAACTGTTAAGTTAATGCTGACAGCAAGTACACCTTTTTCAAAAGATTCCAAGGGTGTCAGACAAATGGCATACCATATTGTACAAATGTTCCAAAGTTTAACATTTACTCCACACATTTGTTCTGACATCTAAATTATCAGATGACATAGAATTTCCTTTTTTAACTGGAGAGTGAGTCTCCATGCATTGTCATTGTCTATTTGTCATTTTGACTTTTTATGTGTATCTAATGGAGTTTAACCTCTGGTGAAAGGTAAACACACTCTGACAAGATAACAGTATTATATATATTTATCAAAATATTTCGTTTCGATTCGGTACTACCAGTGCTGATGAACTTACGACCAGTTCTTGAATGGGAACTAAGCCCTCTATCTACAGTAATCCTAGGATGGCATTTGAGATTAAAAACATACTTCCTCAGCATTAACACATGAAACTAATTTGAGTGGTTTCCTTTTTCTTTTCTTCCCTATACAATTACAGGCAGACGCTTGAAGCAGATCAGGAGGTGGCTGCCATCACCAGGGATCAAGAGCAATCTGCTATCATAATACCACCGTTATCTGCCGAAGATTTGCCACAAAACAACAATAATATGATGTCGACAGCAAGACAACCCAAAACTGGTTGGTTTCTTCTGTAACCTGAAAATGAAAATGCAAACAAATATATTTAGGATGAATTATAGAATATCCAGAATATCCAGAGACTATCCTAGTTTCGGGTTAGAATTAGGGTGGGAAAGCTAATGTCTCTCTTTCAGATTGGGATAGTATTGGGTATAGGGCCTAGACATAGAATTTAAAAAAACATTTGATGGGTAGACAAAAACAAATCCAAAATTTAAATGAAAAAGCATGTGTCATTCAGAGAAGGATGCAGTGCTATTCTTTTGGGGTTAGAGCCCGGGCTTTGAGTCAAACCCGTTTTTCCATTCTGAACTAAAGGTACGGTATATATACGACAAATAAATGTTTATACAACGATGGCGGCATTGTTTGCTATAATGCCTTTGGCACTTTCACTTCTCACACTTGAATGTGTGGACCGTGCATGCATTTCATTGTAAAAGCTTTATTTGGCAAATAGTGAATAGTGTCAACAAGTTTCAACTAAGCTCTATACCTAGATTTCGATACAGGAAGGGTCTGGATCTTAGAAAGGGAAATTAGAGATTAAGTTTGGACAGATAGATAAATGGATATGTTTGTAAATAAGTGTCACAAAGATTTATAGACCTGTGAAATCGGTACATAACTCAAATGTGATAGACCGGGTTATCTCAAATTTTCATTGGTGGTTACTTTTGTAGAGCATCATGATGGGAGGTTTGGGTTACTTTTAGGGTTAGGTTAAGTGTTAGGGCTGGGATTACGGTTAGGATTAAGATATTAGGGTTAGGATTATGGTTAGGTGTGGTGACCACTATTCTATAGCTGCTCCTATGAATAATGACTGCTATTCTATAGCTGCTCCTATGAATAATAATCTGTGCAAGACACTAGTATGCTACCATGATTTCATTGCTAACATTGGAATGAATCAAATGGTTAGTTCTTCCTGAATTGTTCTTTGTAGCACACCTTCATCCTGTGCCTCCATTCAGTTTTTAATTTATTTTCTGCAAGATAACAAGATAGATTATTAAATCTGTTTGTAAATCACCCCTATTCCCTTGTAAATGACCCTTTTCCATACCATTAAGTAACTTACCTTTGTTCCATGCTTTTCATTCCACACCAACCTGTAAGCTAGATTTGCTTATACATGTATGTATTGTTTATTCCGTCCCTAAATTGACCCTTAAACTAACTGTTCTCCTCCTTACCCGGCTCTTTCCTTGTTTAATGTTATCTCATAATTACAACAGCAAAAAATTCTTACAGAAAATTTGATTGAAACCATGTATAAATGACTGTAATTGGAACATTGTATTGATGCAATTTGCTCTTAATTCTTATCCTTTTAGATCACATTTATGAACTGCATTCACCGAGAAATAGTTGCCTAACAAATAGTGTTTGTTCAAGAAGAACAAAGAGTCCTGCTGTTGTGAATGTATTTTGATTTCATAAACAACCCTATACAGTGGTTAAAATGCAGGATTGCATTACACTCTAACAATTTTCTGTTGCAATAAAATATGTACTTCTTCAAAGAACCAAAAAGGTTCTTTACCTCTGTATCATTTTGTTGGGTTCTTTTTACAACTTTTACTGGTACATTAGGATACAACATAATAGAGACAAGTAATATTTCAAAGTTGATTTTTGTTTTCAAGTAGATCCATCATTTGGATGTCCATCTTCAGGGCAAGGGTGGATCGGGGGCCTCTTAAACTGATACTTTTGAAAACACTGTTGCAATGTTTTGCTTCCAAAGGAATGTTACGAATAAAGATGGTAGTTAAGAGGTTGGAAGAAGCAGGTTCACTATAATGACTATAAACAACAGCCTAAACCAATACTATGCAATTAAATTATTCTGGAAGTAAATATTGAGTCCTACAAAAAGGACCACCTAAAACACTGTCTATCACAAGTGTTACCTGCCTGTGTAAGTTAAAGAGTTGGGGGTTAACATCCTTTAACCTTTTAATTACAAAATTGTAATTAAAAGTTAAACTTTCAGATGTAAATGGTTTGTTAAGTAATTATAACCCAGATGTGATGTTCAAAATTGGGAATCAATTTCTGATGAATTGGCCAGACAAGAGTATGATCTATTGGGTTGCAAAGTGAAAGTATGCCCTCAACAATTTATTTCTTGGTGAATGCAGTTAACTGTATGTTTATAATGTTTGTGTCTTTCTCTGTTAATAACCATGCTAACAGCAGATCTAGGACCACTGTTCACAAGTAAAGCATAGATGCATGGCCTCTACTTCTTTCTTCACTCACGTTTGTTCTTTTCCTGCAAGAAAAGTGCAAGAACTGATGAGAAAGTGCATGCAATGAGTAACTGTTTTGTGTTTCCTTTTTTGGACACCTGTTTTTCTTGTATCTTCCTATGCACAGTGTTGGTAAACAGAGACCTTTTGTACCATTTGCAACATTTCAATTATTACTTAAGGAATAATATATTATGGTATGGTATTGTATGATAAAATTTTGAATCAATTAGATATGATTCCATTTTGAATAAGAAGCATCAATAAACATCAATTCTAACAGCAACCCACTAATTAAGTCAATTGGTAATTTTTGCCTGTCAAAACCAGTAAGTTTTTACTTACTATAATATTTCGTCCATCTCGTCGGAGGACTTCATCAGATGTGAGCATCTGATCCGCTTTCCCGGGAAACTGGCTTCTGGTTGTGTGTAGTCTTGTTTCCAATCTTCAAAAGTGGGTCATATACGTGACTTAGGAAATAAGTGCCTTCCTCTCTATTCATGGTCTTTGTCCCCCTCTTTCTGATCTCCATCGCTTCCCGTACTTCTCTGGCTTTTTGACATGCTCTTTGGCAAGTATCTTGGAGTCCTCCTAATTGACATCTGATGGGGAGAAGTCCTCCGACAAGATGGATGAAATATTATAGGAAGTAAAAACTTACTGGTATTGACATGCAAAAATGACCAATTGATTTGAAGTACAAACCTGAAGAATCTATTCACCACTAATTAAGTTTTATTTACAATAAAATAATTATCACTCACTTTTAGGACATTTAGTTTTAAACTTATCCTAAATGACTTTCTTTAATCCAGGGTCAGTAAAACAAATCTAGGCATCATAGTGTCCATTTAGCATTAGTTAAATAACACAATATAAGGGTTGTTGCAGGTCACAAACCTGTGATCATTTTGTATTCATATCTTATTTTATGTGAGTAAGATGTAAAACTCCAATTGTTATATAAACTCTTCAATCTAGAAGAATAAACCATATAAAATGATTCTTTTTAGTCCAGATGATTTTCATGAACAGAAGGCGGCTTTTTGGTTTGCAAAATTAGCATAATTAATTATTAGAAACAACGAGATACATTATATTTTAAGATTCTGAGGGGTAGAATACTACCTGATTCATATTGCTTTATTAATATTTTTATCATCATAAATGAATTGTTGGAGCTTTATATCAAAAGTCATAATTTAAGAAAGAACATAAATATTGACCACCTCCAGAAAACAATGGTGGCGGGATGAGAATCACACATTTTTATTTGGCCCACTGTACCTAAATGTGGGCAAAAATTACATTAAATTACAGTCAACTCTTTGAGAATACAGACATAACCACTTTCTGCTTATTCCCTGGCAATTTGGCTGAAATGACACAGAATTTTTTTTTTTTTTTGATAGATGTAACATACAACTGTACTGTCAACATTTAACTAGTAGAAAGGTCTCTGTTTGTAGGAACATGCAAAGATGCATTATGGGTAAGGTTGGAATAGTAACTGAGAAAGATTTCTTGAGCTGTCACTCATATTTTGTGCATTCATTTACCATTTAGTTTGAATTCAACTTTATTGGATTTGATTTTCAGTCCTAAGATATCTCCTGTAATGTACAATGTAGAACAGGAAGGTTAGAATTCAATTTTTTCATCTGAAAAGTAAAGACTTACAACAATTTTTTTGATTGGGTAATTACTGTATCAAAATGATATTTTGCTACGGTAATATAGAATGTTAAATCTTTATCAAGTATGAAAAAACTTTTTTGTTCACATTTGAATAAGACTTTAATAGTCATTAGTGTAAGGTAGCTCGGCCATCAAGACTTTCTCATCAATTCCATACCATACCTATATCCATAAATTGCAAAAAAATTTAAATCAGCAAAACTGATTCAATTTGACCCATTGTGGCATCTCTATCTCAACTTTTTAACAGTGTCCCAGCTGCGAAATAAATATGGCAATGAACAACAACCATCATTTGAAACTTCCGCAGACCGTCGACGGAACTACCTTGCATCACATTCACCTAGCAGTGCCAGGCCTTCATACAGGAGTGGTTTTGACTCAGAATCCAGAAGTGGAGGTGCTGGATCATATCAGAGCAGATTCTCCAGTGACAGATCACCATCCCCGCTTACCAGATCTAGCTCTAGTCATGGTGGGGATTATACCAGTAGCTATTCACGTCCAGACCATCTAAAGAGTACCACAAGACCATCCAGTGAGGCATCTTACTCCAGGAGGTCACCGACAACCAGTTACACACCAACAAGCAGTTACACACCGACGAGCAGTTACACACCAACGAGCACATCTTCAGCAAGTAGCAGACGCTATGAAAGAAGTGATAGTGGTAGTAAGTATAGTGGTGTTGATCACCACCACAAGAGACCTGGTACAGAGAGTGGATACAGCAGTCTAGAGCGAGGTGATAAACATACACGAACTGGCAAAACTAGTACCAGTAAAAGACCACCACCTCTGTCTGATATTGATAGTATTAACTATGTAAGGGATCGATACCTAGGGGGTAGCAAAACAAATGGGGATATAGACAGGACTCACACTCCCACTACGCGGAGTCATTCAGACTTTTCAACTCGTCATACGGGGAGTTCTTCAAGTAGTAACAGGTTAACACATCAGAATTCCTTACCAAGTGGGTCAGACTCGGAAGATCCAGAGTCACGTGCTGCTAGAATTGCAAGGTATAAAGAGCAAAGAAGAAAAGAACTTGCACAAAAGTATGGCCTTGGTACATCCATGATACCATCAGCACCTGAAAATGATTTAGCATCAAGAAAATATAGGTATAATACCCGTCAGTCGTCGTTAACGTCATTAAAATCTGATGGGGAGGAATCTGATATATCAACAAGATCTGAAAGATCTGAAAGGACTGATCGCTACAGAAAATATAGCCGTGATGGAGATGCATCAGGGCGAAGAGTAGGTTCAGCTTCAGCAAGAATCGGCAGTGAAAGAGACACCAGTGGAACAAAAGGAAGAACATCACCATCACATAATCCTTTGCGGTATAGAAGTTTGACAGAACCAGTGCAGCCATCTCAGGTATCAGCAGTGAAGGATAGTAGGCGAGACAGGTCCGAGAGTGCCAGTACTGTGGAATCAGAAAGAAAGTGAGTACAAAATCTGTTATGCATTGTGGAATTGATTGTATGTATTGTAATTGCAGAAATAGAGAAGGAGAATCAAGACTTCCCGTCATCTTTATTCAGGTATGGAGGAAAATTTGGATGTGCATTGCCCAGAGTGCGACTAATTGTGCACAACAATCACATACCTTGGACACAATTTGAAATACTTCATCATGTTCATGGCAGTTTGTTTGTTCCTGTGAGCCGTCAGGAGGACCCGAATACCCCCAAATTTCCCACTAACTGATGGAGCCAATGTAGAGGGGTTAGAGTCTGGATTATCCCTCTCTATTTCTGCTATTGTACCTCAGTGCAAAAGTGAGAGTAACACCATGATTTTCCAACAGACAAATATTGATGAGTGATAGTTTCATTGACCTTTCAATGAAATTGTCTCACAATGTGTCCTGTTCATATCATAGACCTAAAAATCATGTTATTACTTCCATTTTTTAAGTAATTGGTGAGTTGGTTTCATAAGATCAAAACACAGCAAAACAATGTTGTTTTTTTTTTTTTTTTTTTTTTGTCGATCTGCGAGTTTGGGACAATATTAAAATGCTGTTCTGCCAGGACACTGGTGTTGTCCACTGGTTGGGTTTTGAAACCATCCTTAGCTGACATCCAGATTGTTTCTATCAAGATCACTTTACTGGTACCCTGTATTCCCTGTATACCTGAGGGTTTAATCAACAAAATGGGTTAATCCATTTGAAATTGGCCATAACCCTGTGGAGGATTTAAGAAAAGTATTCTACAGTGAGAGGCAGTTTGTTTTTCAAATGGAATTGGTTAAGGTTAATTATTTTGAAACCCATACTCCCCCTGTATATGGCATTACCTATATCTTCCCCAACTGGAGTGAGTATTTCAAATAGAAGTTGCCTAATTGTCTATTCTATTTGAAACCCATACTCCCTCTGTGGAAGACTTTAGCTAAATCTTGCACATGGGGCATGTGGATTTCAAATGGAATAGCCCAGATGCAATAGCTGCACATTTGGACTATTGATCAAGTGATATCAACTCAGCAATTTGTCTGTGAATGTTGGTATGTTTCTTGTCAAATATTGTCAGCCTTGTTAGTTTGCATGAGTTTTGAGTTATCAGCATTATGACAAGTATGAAATTTATTGCATTGTGTTTTTTCCCAACAGGGATACATTATAGTATGTATTGTTACTTCGGAAAAAATCATCAGGCTTATTCTGTCATTGTGATTGTTGAAATACAAATTTGAAATTTAAATAATACAAAAATATAGAACTGAAGGATAACCAGAGTTCTCTGTAGCAAAATAAATCAAAATATTAAGCTTATTCAATAGTTGTAAAAATACCAAGGTTCAATAGATTTATTGAAATTTGTTAACATCAAGTAGGACGGTCATATATTGTGCTACTGTGTACGTTTTGACAAGTGCTGTTGCATTTTTTCAATACTAAATTAGGGATTCAATCATGTTTCACCGCTGTTCATCACCGATTAACAACGATGCGTCAGCGTCGTCGGAGTGGTTTACTTAGCGAGGGCAGCTTTAGCTGCCCGAGCGAAGTAAACCACGCAGACGCGCTGACGCGAAGTTGTTAATCGGTGATGAACAACGGTGAAACATGATTGAATCCTTTCAACAACGAAAAGAAGCTAAAGATCGTATCGGTGATCGTATAATTCACGATTATTTTACGAGGAATGTCAGTTAATCATTGCCACTCAGCCTTTCAATAACTTCGATGATTTCTCTGTTGATATCAGCAATAAAACTACAGAATAAAACGGCAATGTTTAACCGCTACCTGTAAAATACTGAATTCAAATTGTAAGCTTGCATACACACAAAGGTTCCAGGCATGACGAATTTTACGCGCTCTCGCGAACGCGTAGTCTCTTTCGGCGTTCACAGTATCACGCTACAGTAAAAGTGTGGGTTCATCACGGATTAACAACGGTTGAAACCTGTACAAAGGTATAGGAAGAGTTGTTGAATGTGATATGACCAATGAGGTATATTCAAAGAGTGCCGACTCTGCCATTTTTATTTGTCGCTCATGGAGACCACTTTAAATGTACAAGTGCCTCTGTATTATTTCGCTATGCACCTGACAAACTTCCATTCAAATTGTGAGGTTGTTTGTATTCTGCATGTAACAAGTGGTGCCAGAAACGTGCGTAAAGGGCTGCATACGCAGAACGCTCTCAAGATGTAAACTATTGTTTGATTCCAGGCCCTTGCTGGTGGATGCCAGAGGTAGATTAAAATGCCTGAATGAGCGACAGACCAAGATGACAGATTTTGCCATAGTGTTATGTTTGGTGCAATTTTGAGTCTGTAATCTTTGAGTACCGGTATATCTTTGGGTGTGACTGATAATAACAGCTTCTCTTCCTGACACTAGATGGTTTTCCAGCACCCGCCAGCCTGTTGGTTTATCACAAGGGGAATGTTGATCTCTGTTGTAAAATCTCAACTAAAATATGATAAAGTTGATATTTTCCTTCATCTTGGTGGTCCACCTCATCTGATTATTTCTATATAGCCTGTTTTGTCCAGCATTTTTAATAAATGGGTAGCCTGGGGCATCACCATGAACTAAGATGAAGGACAATATTAACTTTACAGTTTTCTGAAACACTGATTAAGAAAATCCCACAGGCGATAAACCAACTGGCAACTTGGTGATGGAAAATATCCAGCATCAAGATGAGCAGACTTTGTCAATAGCTGTAACATGTAATGCGATATTCCAGTTGAAAGTCATACACCCCTGTGGAAGACATGACCTTAATCTCTCACATTGAGGGTGCAGATTTCAAATGGAGTCACCCATTCAGGTAACCCCATTTGAAATTCACACTCCCTGTGTGGGAGGTTTTAAAGTCTTGTCTTCCATATGGGGTGTATGGATTTCAACTGGAATAGCCCTATATAGTGTTGAATATCCCTTGCCACAATGTACACAGTACATGTAAGTACAACTTTGCTACTTAATGTAATCATACCGCTTTTCAAAAATCAATGTCTTATTCAAAATATAGATCATATTCAAAAACTTGTTGTATAAATATTTGGTTTGATGTGTTCATCTCATGTAGATCATACGTATTGTTAGAAAGACAGCCATTCTGATAGATCACCTTCATCAGTTGTGTTGTGTAACCATTCTCTGTTGTAAACTTATTCTCTTCAGTCAGTCATTTCATACTTCTTAAAACAGTTTATTAACTGTGTGTTTCTACTGTGAAACTTATTAACCGGTAATCTAGTTTGGTTTGGAGTAATACCTATTGCTCAGTGACTTTTTGGTGTGATGGAAAGTGGCTAACTGTGTTTTTTAGTAGGAAGGGTTACCCAGTAATCCAGTTAAGTATGAAGTTATACAAGTTGTTCAGTAGAAACAGTATGATAAACTTTTGTTGTGATACAAAATGGCTTCCTGACACCCGGTAACTACCTCATATGAAAAAAAAAAAAAATGAGATGAATCATGTAGCGTGACACCTGGCATTGTATTGGAAGTGCAGTGATTTCTTTCACTATCTAATTGTGGGTCACAATTACTCACAAAATATTTCAGTCTTTCTGGTACAGTGTGCAAATACAGAGGGGCAGGCTGATTTGGTACTGCCTGACAACTATGGAGTGATACCAATTGCAGAGTGTCTTGTTAGAAACATGCTCAAATTATGAGAGTTTTCTGATTTACACCTCACCTTTGGGTAGCTTTTATATCATCATTCTTATAGGAAATGGCTTCTTGTGGGGATCAGTGTTATCACAGCTTTGTTATAGCTGTGTTATTCTTTAAGGAATTGTGATT
This sequence comes from Amphiura filiformis, assembly GCF_039555335.1. Taxonomy (NCBI): domain Eukaryota; kingdom Metazoa; phylum Echinodermata; class Ophiuroidea; order Amphilepidida; family Amphiuridae; genus Amphiura; species Amphiura filiformis. The sequence continues at coordinate 72,613,891 of NC_092633.1, forward strand.
TGGAAATTCTGATAAGTAAAGAAAACATGAATTTTAGAAAGTGTTAGAAATGTTTCTTGAAAGCAAGAAGATTCCAAATTTTCTACACTTTTAAGCAACCTTACATCTTGAGAGATCCCACTTGCTTTGTTATCTCCACTTATATTGTTTTCACTTTGCTTGAAATTTTGGAATAGTCATGGAAGAGTACAGTCCAGATGTTAAAATCTGTGGTAACTGTGCATATCTATGGTAGTTGGAACCTGCCCACTTCCCTTGGTGTGAAGACAGGGTAGGGATGGTTATAATGATTTTTTATAGTTGCATATTTGCAATGAATTAATTGGAGGTGATGATAGTTGAGTGCAATTTTGGGATATATTCTCTGTTGTGTTGTGTTGTTTATCTGTATTAATATTGGTTTGGGCCTTATTTTTAACCTTTATGCAACAGTTTTAAGCAACATATTTTTCATGCATTCGTGCATTGATTTTACTAAACAGTCGTGGTATTGCAATTTGGTGTGTGGTGATATACTGATGTTATAAGTTTGTTCTCAGTGGAACCATTTTGGTTGCTTGAATTTTGCTGGACTGAACCTTACTGTTTCTTGTCCTAGATACCCATACAAACTCAGTGAGCTTATCTTGGTTGCAATGGTTTATCTAGGCTGAATAGGGTCTGGTGCTCACAGAGATGTGTCCCTGAATGCTGCTATGTGATGGACTATTTTCTGTAAAGTTAGCTATATGGTCTTGTCATCATTACAATAATGCAAAAGAATGTGACGGAGAGTCAGGGATATTGCATTCATGCAGGTGAATTAAAGTACGAATTACAGGATCAAAACAGCAGCACTGTATCCATATTTGTACCACTCAGCATCTATGCTTGAACCATAGACCATTTGGGGTCTATGCTTGAACCTAAACAGAATTATAGTGTCAAAAGTGGGCAGAATACATTCAGGAATTTCCTGTTATCTTTGGCATTGTTACATGATATCATATTGGTAGTTTACCCATGGAATCAAGTGTGCATAAGACAGCCAACCGTTTAATATCGCAGCAGTATGCCAACATCCACTTCCTATTATAGTGCTAATTTTAAAGAAGGAAGGATTATCATGGGTCAAAAAAGTTATTTTAGGAATCCTGCCCTCACAAGAAGGCACAAGTTGAAACATAATAGCTGTTCGGAACTGGTGCATAGCAAAGATAGGTCCTATATAAAGGTGAACTTATGTACAGAATGTGAAAGGATGATTAATATCATGAACCTATTCATTTGGTAAAATACAACCTCATTTGATAAATCATACCCTCATTTGGTAAATTACACCCTCATTTGGTAAATTACACCCTCATTTGGTAAATTACAGCCTCATTTGGTAATTACAGCCTCATTTAGTAAGTTCCAGTCTCATTTGATGAAGTACCTCATTTGGTAAATTACAGCCTCATTTGGTAAATACAACCTCATTTGGTAAATTTTCAGCTTCAAAATTACAGCTTCATTTTGTAAGTTTCAGCCTCATTTGGTAAATTACAGCCTCATTTGGAAACTTACAACCTCCTTTGGTAAATTACAACCTCATTTGGTAAATTAAAACCTCAAGTAGTAAATAATTCATTTGGTAAATTACAATCTCATTTAGTAAATTTCAACCTCATTTGGTAAATTACAGCCTCTTGTGTCATCTAGCCGCAGTCTGTGGCCCTCACGGACTTAGTGAGGCATTCAATCGAGCGTGTCAGGTGACGCAACCTCTCAGGATAGTATACTAATAGCAACAGAGCCCGAAAGTAGTTCTAGTGTCATCCCACTATCACTCTGGAGAAGCAATATACATTTTGAATTATAGAGGGCAGTGTTGATGACACCAGTGATCACGGTAAATGTTTTTCATTTGTCAGTAGCTGTCAGTTAACAATAACCTGTCCTGGTTGCTGAACTTGCTGCATAGCCCTTCAGGGTTTGACAGAATTCAAATGTTTGGAGGTTACAAGGCCTTGCTCTACATTTCAACTCTTAAAATCTTATTGTTTTTATTTCCCATGACCATAATTATAATTTAATAAAGTGTCTCAATTAATTAATTAAGAATCACCAAGCAATCATTTTGCTGTACACTATGACATTCCCTGTTACATCACAACTGGCATGGCATTGAATTAGGGATTCAATCATGTTTCACCGTTGTTCATCACCGATTAACAATGATGCATCCGCGTCGTCTGCATGGTTTACTTTGCGAGGGCAGCTTTAGCTGCCCGTGCTATTTTGAAGCTAAACTGATGTGATATGGTGCAAAAGTGAAATAAATGCTCATGAAGTGTGCGAAAAAATGCATTTTTGGAGCTAAAATGGGCAAATGTGAGGTTAATTTGCTCAGAAACCCATATTCAGGTGTCACCATTGTGGGGGGATGATTGTATGGACCATCCCCCCTGGCAAATATTATCCCCTCCATCCCCCCGGGATCTACACCTATGGTTGTTAAGGTGGGTTGGAGGGTCGAGGGGTGCATGACCTAGCAGTGTTTGCACTCAAATATTGAGACAAATAAAGTGGACACACAAGAGGAATGGACTTGGTGATGTAGCTAAGGTGGGTCGGAGGGGAGCATGACCTAGCTGTGTTTGTACTCAAATATCAAGACAAATAAAGCAGACACACTAAGAGGAATGTGTAAGAGGAATGGTATGGGATCAATGTATTAGTACTTGGCAGTTTTTTAGTTAAAATATAGCTCCTACCAGCTGACTCAGAGTTATATCTGGTTTCCTACCATGCTTTCCCATCAAAGGCATTTTGATTGTGATAGCCTTCACATGATTTTTATCAGTGTGATTTTGATATCTCAGTTTTCTGGTATTTTATCAACTTGGCTCCTTTTTCAGGAATTTTGGTGACATATTTGTCTGGTGACAGGCTTATGATGTTAGTGGTTTTGCTTCCTATAAAGTGAAGAATATTATTATTGTTCATAATTTGTGGCAGCAATTGGTGATCATTTAACAGTTTTTGTTTTCACATTCTTTATTTGCTTCATATCTTTTCTTATTTGCTTCTTATATTTACTTAATTTGATTCTCATAACTACCATAACATATCAAACTGATATTACATAGAATTTGACAAGATATCGGTAGATTGTAGAAACCCTCAAGGAAACAAACAAAAACAACAACCACAACAACAAAGACAACAAACTAATGAAAAACAAAATGATCAATACAAATGACAAATTTTGTACTTGGTTACATAGAAAACAAACAAAGTATGAAAGGGATAACTCAGAGAGTGGCACATTGATATATCACCATTGCTGCTGTGTGTATCATTGCCTGCCGGTTTCATGCATGAGTTCACTCAATGCTAGTGTATCCCCTAGCAAGTGCATGACTGTATGGATGCACTATGCATGAGTGAACTCAAGCAAATCACAGGTGATCATACACAAGGCAGCTATTGGAGATATGTCTTTTTGCCGCTGAGCTATCAAAAGCCTGATGAAATGATTGTTCACAGTCAACCTTGTTACTATAACAACAGCTGTACAAATTGACATTAGTTTTGACTTGTGTTAAGTTTAACAAAATGATATGAAAAGGTTGGGAACCATAATTCTGTCAGAGGACAAGAGAATTAATGTACATTTACACAAAATGTATGTATATTTACTCATAAAATGGATCATTTCCAGCAGCACATAGTAACCAAAGTTTAATTCAATAATAAAGCCAACTTTATCTAAAGTCATTGTATGAATGCTGCCTTTCTCAGTTCAATAAGCATTAGGAATTCAGTTAAAAGTTCGTAGATGACCCAGACCTGAACCACTTTAGAATAATTTAAGGACACATTTTTACAGATATAATATTTTCACAATGAAAAAAGGCAACATAATACCTTCCATTAGGAAGTTGGACATGTTGGATGACTTAGTGAATTGAATTTCACAAAAGCCAAAATATTACTAACACGAGTTTTCTTTTTGTCAAATACACCCACATGGTGACTGAAAAATACTTGCCCCAGAATTAGCTGCACTTTGATCAGAATCAGTCAAGCATTCCTTAACTTTGCAAATACTTATTTTACCAAAACTGGGAGGAATATTATTATGAAACCGTCAATTTTAATCATAAATTTCTGATGAATCAGTGACAACACTAGTGCTTAGGAGCTCATTGGATGGTAAGTGATGATTAAGTGACATTTTTATAATATTAATGTTTCTGAAAGGTTGAATACAGATTGTCAGGTTAATTGTGAAACTTTGTCACCAGTTGTCATGGTAAAGAGTTATGGTGCAAACAGGACTAAAATTCAGTGGTTTATATAGTTTAGTTTATGTGTGTTTTCCAAATACATATGTCCAGGAAATATCAAGTTAGAATGAAATTTTTGATAAAAGGTGTGCATGCTCAATTCCTCTTTTCGGTAAATCCCATAAGCTTTTTGGTTTGGACCCATACATGCATCACAACAAGGCGCACATCGTCAGCGAGCATTGTTACTGCTATAACAATGCAAAGGATTATGGGATTTACAGTGACATAGTAAGAATTTTGGTGTGAGGGGGCAAAGCCAGATTTTCGTCTCCATTTTGTCCCTGAATTATTTTTTGGGGGGGGGCACTCTGCCCCCCTGGCCCGGGCTATGCCAATATATTGTAGGTTTTCAGGGAATGGATTGCATAGCATATACTATGTACATGATTGTGCTTTAGTCACTTGCTGGAATAGTTGTGTACATTTGCTGTCTAAATAGATAATATGGTTGATTACTAGTTAAACTGACATAAAATCAAATCAGATTTTCTGAATATACCTGATGAAATTAAATTCTTTGACATATCACACATGTGCCATCAATCATATGACAAAGCCCTCAATCAACTTTTGCCTGTTAAACCACCGAAGAAATACACTACCTAAAGCAATGACTATTTAGTGAGTGAAATGTTAACCTGGAATGCTGTTCTGTATGTATTGCAGTATATGGATGAGCCCTGCCTGCATGATTTTTTATGTTAATATTACCATAACACACGTATGAATGTATTTTTAGCATTAATACTTACACACCGGAATGCATAACTCCTGATCTTGCAGTTTATTTAAGAATGGCCGACTGTTGTAGATATTGGTATATGACAGTGTAGTTTTGTTGTGTTTTGACATTGTACCCATTCCTTTTTATCCTTTTCCTCCTTTTCCTTCCTCCCCCTCCTTGGCACACCCACTCCCTTTTGCATTCTTCTGTTTGTTGTATACTAGACTTGCACGTAAGGATAGTGTTATATCTGAAGAAACTCAGCTACTTATCGCAAACCTGGAAGCTTCACGGGCAGCACGACGTGAAAGGTAGATCAGTTGTTATATGTCGACGGCAAAAAAACCATATTTATACCGCTGCAACTAATTCTGTGTTTGTCTGTTGAATGTGTTCACTGTGTGGTTATTTTAGTTGATTAATCATAACTTTTGCATTTAATTTTAATTTGCATTGTTTGTGTTATTGATGTTGCATTTTTTGTCCAGATTTGTTCTTCATTGTTAACTTTGATTTTACATTATTAATCTGTGTTCTACTTTATAATCATGTCATTAGGTGTAAAGACTCTGTTTATATGATTATGTGTTTATACTGCTTACTTGTGGGGAATACTATATATGTGTGTATGGTATCGAGATAATTGAGTAAAATTGCTGAAGGGGGCAAGCAAAAAAGTTATTCTGCTCACAAAATGACTTTCTTTAAGAACATGCACATGCATGAGGCTATGGAAAATTTCAACTGTAAAATCATTTTGCCCAAAAGGAGGTATATTAGTGTTAAATGTGCCTAAAGTAAGATGTATACTGCGAGGTGTACTGGTATCTTGGGTCGGAGGGAGAAATTGCCCCTGCCCTTGCTATCGGTATGCATGTGAATTTTGATATTGCCACCATTTGATCTCTTATTTTGGGATCATGTGTTTTCAAATCAGGACCAAACACCAAGAGTACTATGGCAGCTATATTCAGAATAGACAATTGGTATAAAATTTGCTGTCAGAGTTGAGGTTTATTTAAAGCCAAAACTGCCAACAGCCATGCCAAAAACTGCCAACAGCCATGCTAAAAACTGCCAACAGCCATTTTAGATGTTGCTTTAGAATAACCATGATATTTTGATGTTTGCAATGTTGCTAATAAGGTATTAATTAGCAGACCAACTGCATCAACGCATAGATTTAGGCTGCTAACTGAGCCTGCTATTTGGCAATGCTAATGCAGTTTGCTGTACGTTTGATGAGATTTGGTGTTGCCAAATCAGAAAGTCATCATGGGAAAATCTTATCATTTCAGCTGATATTTTGTTCAATTCATTGTTGCCTGTGTTCCATTAATTTCTTTCCATCAATTTTTCATGGATTGTGGAAAGCCGACACACATAATGGCCTATTTTTTCTTTGATGTTACATCAGGAAAAACAACACATATACTTGTTATTTTCTCATTGTTTCATATTGTGGTATACCTCAAGGGTCAATTTGAGGTCTTATCACTTCTATTGGTTTTCATTGGGCATTAAAATCTTCTTGTCTCACCTGTTCTTTTTACTTTTCATGGCCATTGTCTTAAATTACACATCATGTTAGTTCTCATTACTGTGGTCACTTCACAAATACAAATCATGTCATTGACCATTTTTTCCTTAGACTGTAGATCTATATCATGTTAACAAAATTAAAAAACAACAATACAATTTTAGAGAAAGTAAACAAGCAAGCAATTGTTCATGTTCTTTATAGTAATTGGCAAGACAGCGCCTTAAAATTCTTATTTGTAACAATTAATCTTGATTTTTAATTCCGTAATGTTAGGTTGCGTCGGTCTGAATCAGAAGCACGAGATGATGCGGATAGAATCATCGCTAAGCACCGTGCCCGATATGGAAGTGAAAGTGAGAAGGAGGTGTTCAGTCCAGACAGGAAAACAGGTAGGATTTTTGGTGACGGGAGGGGAAAGAAGGAAGGAATAAAGAGAGAAAAGAAAGAAAGAAGTTGTTTGCTCTGGGTGGATTCGAACCCAAGACCCCTCGCATGCCAAGCACGGGGTCGGCGACACTTTGCCATGGGTCTTGGGCTTCGCTGGCCAGCGAAACTGTGCCTATATATCACTTAGGGCGATTGCGTCATCACACCACGTGGGATGCACGCACGAACAGCGCATATATCAAGTAGTATTTTGTAGTACTCAGGCGGGTTAGGGTTAAGCTAATCCCAATCAATTAAACCAAGTGTGTGGACTACACTGTTTAAATGTGCAGGGGAAAATAGTCTACCTCTTGCTTATGCCTAGTTTTAGTTTCATTCTATCCAAGCCTTGAAATAAGTGGACTGGAACCAGGAGCAATTTGTTTTTATACCTGGTTCACTGGGATTTTACAAGAACCAGGAGCAATTTCTGAAGAAACAGGGGCAATTTTCAAATAGTAAACCATTTTCTGCATATACAATACTGCATTCCAGTACTACTGCATCAAGTGCAAAATTGGAACAAGGAGCAATGTGTTTAGAACATTGCTCCTGGTTCATGTGAATTTTACAAAGACCAGGAGCAATTAGTGGTTTTACAAAGGCAAATTTGCTCTCAGCGCCTGCTTATTTCAAGGCTTGATTATATGTGTTAAATGCTTTTGCCGACAACAAACTAAGGCTGCATGCACAAAATTGTAATAATTGTTCTTTCTGAGAAGCCAGAGGTAGACTATTTTGATCCTCATACATGACAATCCAACATGGTGAATTTCAAGTTAATGTAACTTAATTGACCTTTTCGGTAAATCCCATAAGACCTTGCGAGTACACCTGAGAACTCATCATTTGACGTCATGTCAACTTGCAATGCGCAGTAACGATGTTCGATAAACTATGTGCATATCGGCGCAGATAGGCGTGATGTCATTAAATGATGAGTTCTCAGGTGCACTCGCAAAGGCTTATGGGATTTACCAAAAGGGCCAATTATGGTCTGACTTCTTGTATTTTAAACACATTGGGTAAATCAGCTTTTCACAGTTACATAACTTGCTGATGCAGGCATGCCATAAGCAGGACATAAAATAGGCTACATGGTTTTGCTTCACATGGCGACAGCGCGTTTGATGAGTGTGTAGCGTGGCGTGGTATGATTGTTCACACCAATCATGTACCGTGTTGCGCTTACTTGACATACTGTATTGGATGCATGACCACTTTGTGATGGAATATGAGTTCAAATAACCAGAAATTGATTGGGTGAATTATATTTGATGGTAGCACATGTACATTCTTTTTTCATACAAGTCCTCTATATTCGGACATGGTGGGTTATTTTGAGGTAGTCTCTATTCATGTGTTGCCAGAAATGCATTGGGAACTAACTGCTGCTTTTGTACGAGACTCAATGCGTAATTTGAAACTTATTGCATCTAAGGAGCAATAAGGTATATTGCTGATCGAGTTCGATGGGCAAATGTGATGCATGCTGGGAATGAAAAGGGCTCAAAAGCTATAGAATTTGTCACCTGAGATCGCAAATTTGAGTCCTTTTCCTTCCCAGCATGTATCACTTTCGCCTATCGATCGCTATCAGCAATATACCTTACGTAAGCGCACATTTTTCATTAGTTTTGATGCATAATTGTTTTTGTTTTCTTCCTGAGTGCTTTCGGCAAGGGTCCAAATAATCTCGGCTATTCCCCCATAACTGACAGCACCAATAATACATGGAGTCTAGATTCTCCTTCTCTATGTCTATGATGTGACCTGATTCAATCGGCCAATCAGACCATTACTTCCCTTTTGGTTCAGGAACTTGGAGCTCTCAATGGAGGGCATACCCATATCAAACACTAATTACCCATGAAGCAGTCACCTTAAATGATCAGTGCTCTGAGTTAGGGAATGGCTAATATGTGTGAATGATTTGCAAAGGGATAACATGTAATAAATGTGAAAAGTTTGATAGTCACAGATGAGGTAATGTGGCACACCTAGCAACAAACAAGGGGGAAAGATAGGTTTTCATTTCAAAATCTTGCATCCAGTAGCATTTGAGTAATATACATAGGTAAGACTCATAAAATCGTGAATCGGTATAGAATGACGTACCTGGAGGATATACAAAAAATGAAAAATTTTCACTTTTACAAGTTTAACACAAAGTATAGCAATCACTAGGGTGGCTAGGAGGATGGGGCAAAACACACATTTCAACATTTTCATAAATCCACTTTACAGCTTAAACACAATAACCGATCAACTTCTAACTTGGTGTTGTGATAGTATATGGTGGCCTGATGTGTTGTATAGTTTTGTTTCATGTTATTTGCATATTTATGAATATTAATGGGCTTATTTGCATATTGCATATTATTTGTATTTACAAACCTTTGTTATTTACACACCTTTGTTATTTACACACCTTTGTGTGGGGGCTACCTTAATTATGAACTGCATAATTCTAGTTAAGGTTGCTTGCAAAGCAGTTAGCCCACTGGGGACCCAGTTAGCTGATAGCATACTATCCTGTAATTTGGGCACTTTTGTGTCCCAAACCTCACTTATGATAGGAGAAAGTTTTCTATAAACGCTTCATGTGATTGGAGTCTAAGGTTTGAAATTGAATATGGCAGGGTCATAGGATGTAAATACAATGACCATTGCCATGGTAACCATGTGATGATGATCAGGGTATACTGTTTACAGCTTTTTAATATTGTGTTAATTTGTTTTGTTTGTTTGTTTGTTTTTATGTCATGTATATTTGTTGTGTTTTTGGTTTATTTGTTTGTTTGTTATTTGATAAGCAGCCATTAAACTAATCTGTATTAATCTCTGTTAATTGTGTGAACTCTGTAGACTGTTTTAAATAACTGTAAGTAATAAAACTTGGAAACCATAGCAATGGGCCTAGTCACTTAAATTTCCTGTCACTCTTTCATTCAATTTTTATATATTTATTTATATATTTATATTTTTGTGGCACTGTTAATACAAATGTACCCCTTTATGTAGTCTAGTATTATCACTCAATTATATGGTTCAAGGCAAAAAGAGGGAAATGAATTATTTTCCAACAGGATGACTGGTGGATGTGAGCCTCTTTGTCTGGTAGGATGTAATCTGCTATATCCATCCATCCAATCATAACAAAAATATCTTTCCCAGAAACTTGTTTAAGTTTACAATTACAGTAGCCTAATGCGATATGAATCATTGCTGCATTAATTAAAAAGTATTAATTAAAACAACCTCGGATAGGCCTACCTATGGTGTGCGAACAGACAAGTAGGAGCAGCAGGAATAATATTACAGACAAGATAAGAAATGTGACATCATCTACTTGGATAGAACCAGTTGTCATATCTTGTGACGTACTGCCGCATATTTCTGAAGCATGTATGTACAGGATACTTGTAGTACGTATTGATTGGGTCATTTTGTTTTTATAACAATCGGAGAAGCATTTTCTTCCTTGTGGAATATAATTTTTGGATAGACATTTTTGGATACTCTTTGAGATGGTCAGGGAGATATCTTATATGGATACATACATTTCTTGTTTTCAGTTTGGTAAGCTTTCATATCTTTCACATTCAACTGCTGCTACAGCTTGAACCTTTTATGAACAGATTGGTGTCAAATAAGTTGGCAGATATATTGGCAGATGTTGTTGAATCACATGTTCACTAATGATAGTCACTATTTGTGTATGTGCGTATGTAGTGTTTACATGTATATCGTTTGTTTGATTGCATGATTGTTTGTAGCAAATGTATGTAACTTTTTTAATTAGTTTAAATAATGTAATTACAATGTTCATTTGTTATCTCTTTCAATTTTTATATGCAGCTCCAGAAAGTTTTGACAGGACACCAACCTCGGATCAAAAAAGAAGATCCTCAAGAACAAGTAGCACCAGTACAGCTTCAGTGGAAAGACGAGAGAAGAAAGAAGACGATGTAACCAAGACCAAAGCTACCATGCCTGAGAGAAGAAGTATGATCATATTTGTGTGACTCTATATTTGCCACTTAGACACAAGAGAGAAGAAGGGATCACGACTACTCTCTTAGAAATTCCTAAGTTTATCCATTTGATGGTGATGAGGGACAAATCCAAGCCTAGATTAAAATTAAAAATTCTTAATGCTGATAGATTATTAAAATTGAACTAATATAAATTAGAATACCATTGTTTAATCTTATAGATTAAAATTCACTTTTTTTGACTTTTTAATCTTAGCATAGAATAATCTTGGATTAAAATAGATAGTAATTCAAGACTAATCCAAATTACGATTAAAAATTCAATCTGACGGATTTCAATTTTAATCTACGAGATTAAAAAATGGTTATCTTATTCGGAGTAGCTCATTTTTAATCTATTATTACATTAAGAATTTTTAATCTATGCTTGGATTTGTCCTCATTGCAATCGTATAATTTAACTTTTTAATCTTAGGTACTTAGAGAGTAGTCCATGATCCCTTCTTTTGTCATGTGTCTAAGTAGGTAGCTGTGACCAGCAAGTTTTAAAAATAAACGACTGATAAAGAAGACTAAGCAGATCTTTCACAAGACTAAATTTACACGCAACATTAAAGTACTTGAGTTCGTTTGTTCCATGGTATTTTCATTATATATTCACAATATATATCTAAAACCATGCTAAATGTTATTTACTGTCCCAAGTTTAGTATTTCAAAAACTCATTAGTTCCGAAAGTGACACCAATGCTACAGTCAATCATCCCTTACCAATAAACAAACATTCTCGTTTCATGTCACCCGGTATTTCATAGCTAAAATTAGTGGAAAATAATTACTATATCCAGAATTTTTCATGGCTGCTAGAGCTATAACTACAGATTGGTTTCACACTATTTTTTCAGTTTTACTTTCAAATATAACCTAGCATATTCTGAGATACTCTGTATACAAATTCTGAACCCCATTTCCCCCAAAATCAGGTTTTTCATAATTCTTTTATTCTTTCCGGACGACTGCTCATCCATTCATATTAATGCACTTTCACACAATCTATCACAGTTAACTGTGGCACAGTCACAGTGGTTAGAGTGTCAGATCCAGACTTTTGATTTTGTGGCCCCATTTCAATACCATGCACCATCTGATTTTTATTTCAATGTTTTATCAAACAATTTATGTTATAAATGAAGGATATCATAATTTTAAGCATCCATTGGTATGTTGTGATATCATGGCAAGATGTTTGATTGTAATTGTTTCAAAAAGTGAGCAGAGGTCCGGTAGGGGCTTTTTAAAAACTTGCTGCTTTCTTTACGTTGTCACTGTTTTTTTGGTGTATTGAGCATTACAGACAATGATCTGGCTGAATAGCATTGACAAACTCATAATATCTGAAATTTGTTCCCTTTCTGTCATAATGAATTTTAATGAAAGTTTAAAATAAGCTTGTGTAGAAATTTAAACAGGTATGGAATTAGTTTATAGTGGTTTATTGATTTCAGTGATTGATTTGTAAGGGCTAAGTTAAGGGAATTAATTTATTATAATTGATTGATTTCAGTGATTTTCTGTAAGAGCAAAATTAATGGAATTACTTTATTGCACTATGATTTGAGGAAGGGAAGGGAGAGCTGGTTCTGGTTCTGGTTCTGGTTCTGGTTCTGGTTCTGGTTCGCATCCATGTAAGAGCAAAGTTACAGGAATCACTTTATTAGGGTTTATTGGTTTGAGTGATTGGCTCGTAAGAGAGCAGAATTAAGTAATAACTTATTAAGTTTTATTGATATGAGTGATTAGCTGACACCTTTAGTGATGATAATTGGTTTCTTTTAATTGATTAATCCAAAAGGATAATTAGAGCTTAGTATGAAGTCATTTATCAGGAAGTGGGTCAGTATCACAAATGTAACAGGTGCGCAGATTACTAGCCTCTTCCTGCTGTAGAATCTACACCATTTCACAATCAACAAAAGTTGATAAACATTGGTCAAGTCAGTGACCAGTGACTAACCAATGACCACTACTGTATGTGTGAGGTCAGTGTACGAGTTACGTCAATGCACATTGCGATTAAAGCGTAATGTTGTATTCATGTAAGAAATACATACATAGAGCAGTTTGTACATAGCGCAAGCAATACATACGTAGAGCAGTACATTTGTTATAATCGGATTTGATAGGATTGGTAATATTGCTACTTGTTATTTCAGACGCACAGATAAGGTTGGTATTCGATATATCTGCTCTCTGAAGTAAAACTCCACTTTCTGTAAATAGTATACAAAACAGAAGCTGCTGCTTACGACACAAGTGTTTTTCAATTAATGTGCTGCTACAGTCAAATGGCAGTATCTACAAGGAAGAGACATAGTAGATACTGTATTTTTATCTGGGAATGAGGTATTTTGAGTCAGTATGCTTCCAATATAAAGGATTGTATCTGCCATTAACTAGCACAGCAAATGCTGTGTTTTACCATGGTAGGACAGATTTATATCAACTTTGGGACAGTTGGATAGGTGTTAACCAGAACAAGAATTTTAAAAAAAGCTGAAACTCAATAGTTTGTATGGAAAAATACTAACATAACATGGTATGGTAGATCAAGATTTCTTTGCTGTAACTTTTTGTTGTATGTTCACCATCACAGAATCGAGATCCAGTGAAGGCTCAGAGAGTGGGGATACATCAGACCAGCCTCACAGAAGGAATCGGCGTAGTCGGCGTATGAATGTTACTGTATCAGCAGAGGAGCTAAAAGAGGCACATAAGTTACAGGTAGGTGCAAACCAAAGAATTATTAAGGTAGGGCTTCAGAAATGATTTGTGGAAATATTATCATCTTAAAAATTCACTTAAGAATCCATGCACATATTTATTAGCACTTGTTCAGTGCGTAGGCGACTGTGCTCATGTGCAACCCCGGCATTCTAATGTGTATTTGTTATCATGTTTTAGGGTATTGATAGGCAGCCTGCGGCCCAGATCCAGCCCATGGACCAATGTTGGATGGCCCTTGAGGAGCTCTGAAATGTACAGAGAAAATAACAAAACAAGGTGTATTTGGCCCTCAAGCACAAATCTTCAAAATGCATTTGGCCCTCCATGGCTCGCAAGCAAATACAGTGGAGACCCCTGTATTAGATCAATGAAGCCTTGTAGATGTATACTTACATTATAAAGCTGATCCCCTTCATCCACACACGTAACAAGACCAAGAGTGGATCCAAATAGCATGAGTGAGAGACAATATCCACTGAGTGAGAAGAATGAAAATCACCCAAAAGAGTGAAAATCACTAAAAGAGTGGAAACTACTCTTTCAAGGTATGATATAAGGGACATTACTGGAAGAGTGGTTTCCACTCTTATAAACCACTCTTATAGGAGTGATTTACACTCTTTTAGAGTGATATGCACTCTTTTAGAAGTGATTTTCACTCTTTTATGAGTGATTTTCACTCTCTTGAATGATTTTCACTCTCCTCACTCTTTTGGCAAGTGAGTTTTTCACTCTTTTACATTAAGAGAGTATGTGTTTAGAATCTAAATATATTCATGTGTTTATTCAAGAGTTAAAAATATTTAGGTTTAGGTGTTTACCAGAATGTTAAAATCAAGTATAAGTTAGAAGTAAAACTTAAAAAAGTTTTTCACTCTTACAAGCAGGGCAGAGATTTGTTATAAACGGCAGGGGATTGGATGAAACAATTTGTGAAACACATCAAATTAGTAATTTTGCTTGTCAAAACCAGTAAGTTTTTACTTACTAATATTTCGTCCATCTCGTCGGAGGACTTCATCAGATGTGAGCATCTGATCCACTTTCGGGAAACTGGCTTCCGGTTTTGAGTAGTCTTACTTCCAGTCTTCAAAAGTGGGTCAAATCGTGACTTAGGAAATAAGTGCCCTCCTCTCTGTTCATGGTCTTTGTCCCCCTCTTTCTGATCTCCATCGCTTCTCGTACTTCTCTAGACTTTCTGACATGTTCTTTGCCAAGTATCTTGGAATCCTCCCAATTGACGACATGATTTGCCCTTGCGACATGGTCGGATATGGCCGACTTTGTTTGCTCTTGCTCGGATGCCCTACGTTCTGACCGTGTGAACTTTTTCTCGTTGGCTTTCTTGACTTCCGCTTGGTGTTCCATGAGCCTAATCCCAAACAGGCGAGGCGTCTACGCCAACATAACTGAGATCGCAATTTTGGCAGCCGATCTCGTAAATGCAATTGCCTGTTTTCAGCTTATCTCTTTTGTCTTTGGGGTGGACCAGGATTTTTTTGAGGGTTTGATGTGGTTTCATAGCGGTGTCGACTTTGTGCTTTTTGAAAATTCTTTGAAGACTGGAAGTAAGACTACTCAAAACCGGAAGCCAGTTTCCCGGGAAAGTGGATCAGATGCTCACATCTGATGAAGTCCTCCGACGAGATGGACGAAATATTAGTAAGTAAAAACTTACTGGTTTTGACAAGCAAAATTACTAATTTGATTTGATGTACAAACCTGATGAATCTATTCACTGAAGTTGTGAAACACATGTTCTGTAATGTGACAACCATGTTAAGGCCAGTGTAATGGGAGAGAACATTGACCTTTTCGAGCATCATGATTTCTGAATTGTATGTCAAAAGTATATAAAACTACACATTTTTGGAAAGGAAATGAGTCAAGGAATCCCATGGTGACGTCAGATTTGTTCAAAAATCTTGAGTTTTTGAAAAAATCACAAAAATTCACTTTTTTACCCCAATTTTTTTGTGAGAACTTTTGTGAGAAATCCGTTCGGAGTAAAAAAAAAATTCAGGTAGCTTTTCATGAAGAAGAGACATGAACTTAGGGAATGTTTTTTTATTTTTTTGAAATTTGTTTCTTTTTTTGAAATATTGAAAAAAACATGTGAAAAAAGCAATTTTGTCACTCTATTAAGCTAAAAATTGAACATAATGGTGTATATTTTTGTTTAAAACAAATATTTTGAAAAAATGAGAAAACCTTCCCTAGACTTTGATGTACTCTAAACGATAGTGCAAAAAGTTTACCTTTTGCTTGCATATTTTTCGAGTTATCTTGTCACAAAAATCGTGCAATATTGTTAAAAGTGAACTCTGAGAAATCGACATTTTAGTAAAAAATGTCAAAATTATGCACAAAACGTCCTTATATTTTAAAGCGGTAAGCCTTTCACGCTTGTAAAATCTGTATCTGGTGCATGGTCTAAATATGCATCTTTTGCACCAATAAATCTATAATGTCTGCTTTCAGTGCGCTAAAATTCAAAATAATAAAAAAATCCAAGTGGCATTTTGACTGCAAATTTTTGTTTTGTTTACACCGCATTTGCTGGCGTGAACAACAAACCGAATCGCCCTAGACTGCGTTGGACATCTGCGCAGAATTGCGCCAGCGTCACGCTAAGCGAATCGCAGCGTAATAAAAATATTTCGCATTCGCACATTTCTGACTCATTATTTCCGCCAATTTACTAAGCTGTCTTGAGCCATGTGACTTTTAGAGTTGAAAAGAGTGAAACAAATCAATCAAAAATACAAGTAAATATTAGCAAGTTGTATTTTATCAGTTTCAAGTGAAAGAATACATCTTAGTGTTGATAAATATCAAGAAATCTCAAATTCGGGCGTGAACGAATGTGTCTTCCATTACTCTGGCCTTAAGTGCTACATGTGCACACATCTGTAGTCCTTGTATATTGTCATTCCAGTTGTTATTCAATTTTAGTCTTCACCAAAAGTGCTGGTGTTATACTATTTTGGTCTCAGAGTGAAAATCTAACATGGCAGATATGCCATAGCATTTGTACAGCCATTAAAAGTGACCCAATTATGCTTATTATTATTAGTCTCCTTTATAATTGATAGATTAAACATATCTGTCAGTTAAAGGAAATTGTGTGTCACAGATATCTAGATGTTAACCCTATCCTGATACAACCTTGCCTGCCACAGGTTGATTCAATTAATACAATCAAGTGAAAATTAAATTGGCACCTGATTCAGTCATATTCAAATTCACCTTACAAAAATACCATGTGTGGAATGCACAGAGGATGTGATCATGTCAACCTATTATAACTATGCAATCATTGGCTGTGCTTGGGAAATATTGATTTAAAAAAATTAATGCTTTTAAAGGGAACAAACCAAAGAATGGTGAAGCCTTATAAATATGACTTGTTTTTTTCATAGCTGACCCTTTCTGTTTGTAAACAAACTGGAAACAGAAAGTAGGTAAAAATATAAAATAAAATCAATGTTTTTAAGAGCACAGGAGAAATGTAATCAACGTTTTACCCCCCTCCCAAAAAACCATTTCACACTGCACTGATGTGAGAGATCACTGTGTGCATGCCATGTTAGCTACTACTTCTCATATAACACAGGCAAGAACCAATGAAATTGACAAAAAACAACTGTTTAAGAATAATATTTATAGACAATGCTTATCTGAATTGCTTAACAAGTATTGCAAAACCATGTGTGACCTGATCAAACAATGTCATGAAACATTTTCAGATTATCACATTATGATAAAGAACTAGAGAAAGATTGGTGTAACTGCCATCAAAATATGACAAAAGAAACCAAGTTACAGTTGAATGCATGGAGTATTTAAACAATAAAGAACATAAGGGTTTGAATGGTAAACTTGTAAACAACTTTTCCTTTATTGTCCTATATGCAGTCACATATCTAGCTTGCTTTTTTTTTTAATTGTATGCAGGATGTATACAAACAGTATACAAATATATAATATTTATATATTTATTTTTATTCTTTTCCCAGGGCACTAAGTCACCTACCAATGAATCTCCTCGAGATGAAGTATTTCCACCCAAAGAAACAACTGCACATGCAAAACAGATTATAGGACAACCACCGCCTCCAATTTCTGTTATACCGGAAGAAATCACCAAGCAAGTCAACGGCATGGGACTTAACACATCTGTTAAAGCAGAAGAACGAAGGGGACAAAGAAGTTCCAAGCCAACAGCTAAAGTGGAACCAGTGAAGAAAGTTGTAACACAAGATGTGCATATTGCAGATGAACGTGAAAAGAGAAGATCAAGAAGAAGAGAGGAAAAGGTGGATTCTTCCTCTGAAAAACGCCCCAGTTCTCCTACCAAACAACATGCTTCACAGAGGCCAATATCACCCACCAAAGCTTTAAATGATTCTTCAAAGAGACCAGGATCTCCTATCAAAGATTCCAGGCGACCTAGCTCTCCTACTAAAGATGCAAGGAGGTCTTCTACATCTGCTAAAGATGCAAGAAGGCCTTCTTCACCTACAAAAGATGTAAGGAGACCTAATTCTCCAACCAAAATTGCTGCGGAAAGAACAAGAAGTTTGAGATCGCAACGACGTGAGGAAACGAAGTCACTGACTCAGAGGCCTGAAATCCCACAAGTTTTAAAACAGTCTCATGTAAGAAGCAACTCTACAGAAAGCAACTCCTCTGCTGCTAGTGAAGGTAGACGTTCCCCTACCAAACATGCTGCACGTGCAAATTCAAAAGACTCACTGGACTCTAGGGCAAGTCCAACAGGTTCTCCCAAGCATAAAGTATATAAGGAACCATCAGCAAGATTATTAGAACTGTCAAAACCAAGAAGAACTCCCACACCAGAAGCAGATCAAAATGAACCATCAAAATCATCTGAAAAGAAAACATCTTTTGTATCATCAAAAGTAACAGCATCCCCTAAGAGACAACCAAAGATGAGAATGTCAAAGGAAGCTGAGCGAAGATTAAAAGCATCTCAGACAACAGAAACAACTCCCCTTTCAACTGTTACTCCAACTCAAACGTCAAAGGCAGATGATAAAACTAGCTCTGAAGAAGAACCCAAAAAAGTAGTAGTTAGTGTCCAGAAAACAGAACCTGTTGAAGCAGACATTTTACCAAGTATCGTAGCAGTAGAAGAACAAGCACCAGCAAAAGTACTTGATGTAGAAGAGGTTATATCTGACAGAACTGATAACAAGGATGAATCAGATGGATTGAAAACCTCATCAATAGAGAAACCCAAAGAAAGAGCTGATAGTATCGAGATCATTTCAGTGCAACTGTCACCAGATGTAGACCAAGTAAGAGCAAAATCTCCTGAACCAGAAGATATCAAGAAAGATGCTTTATCCAAAAAAGACAGTGATTTGATAGCAATGATGAAAGCTAGAGCAGAAAAACTAGAAAAAGAAATAGAAGAAGAACAAAAGGAAAAACTTAAACTTGACAAGGAAATTGACTCAGAGGAAGAAACACCCGATGTGACAATTGATCTACAACCATCTCTGCCGATACCAGTGGCACATCGCGCTAGAGCGTTCCAGTTACCGTCAGGTACAAAGCCCCCAAATTTACGAGAAAGATCACTGTCAGAATCATCTCCTGTGACATCCCCAACATCAAGAACCCCACCAGTGACATCACCAACAACAAGAACCCCACCCGTGTCATCGCCAATAACAAAATCTCCACCTGTCACATCGCCAACAACAAAATTGCCACCCATGACTACACCATCTCCGCCTGTCACTCCACCGATGATGATGTCACCAAAAAGGTCACCAATAAGGTCACTGAGGTCACCTACTGGATCACCAACTGGATCACCAATCAGGTCCCCAACAAAGAATGGCCGACCAGAACAGATTCAAATACTGCCTGACAAGTAAGCTTTTTTGAGAATATTAGTATTGTTACTGTAGCTTTATTTGTTTGGTATTGATGCTATAATAGTCCAATTGGCTTCCTGGAGACATCATCTTTGTGTGAGACATTGCGATCAAAGGTGGTGCATCTGTAGTGCGTGGTGCTGGGCGAAGTGACTGTGCCCTTCAGATACATCATCTTTGATCACACATGGACGCTTAACTGTTTTGAGAAAGCCAAATGGACTATAGTGCCATTATTATTCATTTTTCAGTCATTTGGAGAAAAAATAATCATTCATAACTTAATTTCAGCGTATTTCTGTGTATAGAAAAACATTGATATACATGAACATTTTGACTTAACTCCAAAGAGATGTGATATAAAATGAATAGATTTATGACATTTGAATTAACCGTTATTAATCTAGACTAATGTGTCCTCATAGAAAGAATGAAGGTAAAAGACCTGTAGAGTAAACCTATGGATTTTTTGACCAATGAGAGTGCTTTCTGTTGCATTGGGAAAAGCGCTTTTTCGCTCGATCAAAAGTCAGTAAATCAATGAATAAGGGGAAATTCAGCACTAATTCTTGGCATGCTTTAGTAGGGGAGTTTTGATACTGGAACTGTTGTTGTGGTTTATATTATGGAGATAATTTCTTAGTGTAAATTGACTTGCTTTGTGTTTTTATCAGGCTAACTGCAGGATCCAGTCAGACACCAAATGATACAGAAGAAGATGAAGAAGAGGACCCATTGTTGAAACTGAGTGTTGTAGAAAAGATGAGGATGTTCACACACCTCCAACAAAAGCGTGCTAAAGAACAGGCTTCTATCAAGCCACGATCTCGTCATTTCCGACGAGTGCGCGACAGCGATCGCTCACAAACACAGCCAGTCACCCCAGAAGAATTAAGCCAAGCATCAACTATTGCCAAAGAGATGGCTGCGAAAGCTCAAACTGAATCGAAAGAGAAAATATCAGAGACTAAGTTGCAAGAGATTATTGAGGAAGAAAAGGAAGATGAACTTTCTAAGATGAGTTTGGCAGACAAGATGAAACTGTTTCATCAGAAAGCTGAGACCAAAGTTAAACCGCTACCAAAAGTGGAGGTGCCACGTCGTAGGAAGCGTAGTGAATCAAGGTACAAGACACAACCTGTAACTATTGAGGAGGTTAAAAAAGCTGCAAAGTTCTCACCCCTTGCGAGAAGCTTTGCTGCACCACCAGATCCCAGAATTCTTGCATCCATGCCAATCCATGATCAAATATCCCTTGTCTTTGCTGAGAACTCAGAGGACAAATCTGAAAAGAAAACTGAAATAGCAAGGAGAGACTCTGATTCAAATTTGGATAAAAGAGCATTTTGAAACAGGCTTCTGTTGAAAAAGTATCCTCACAAAGCGTGTCAATATTAAAATCAGAAACATCAGACTCCCATGAGACACACAGTATCTTGAAATCTAAGGAGGTCACACGAGTAGCTACAAGCGTCGGCATCAAAGCTGAGCGTGTCCGCGGTATCTTAAAAGAATCTCAATCCAGTACTGAATCGGAGGATATCCCAGGCATATTACGCCGTGATGCAAGCCCAGAATCGGCTAAAGAACCGGACTCGATACTGAAGTCAGGATCCGAATTTGATAAACCCAGTGTTACCCCGGGGATTTTACGAAAGGATTCGAGTGAAGGAATACCTTTAGGGAGCCCTAGGAGAGGAATTTTACGCAAGGAAGATTCGGCAGATGCAGATGTGGATAGTGGAGCAGATGAGAATCTGAAGAAAAGAAAGGGACATTCAGCATTGTCTTCCTCCAGTGGTCCTAGACTTAGGAGGGAAAAGGTAAGATTCAAAACTTAAATCTTCACTCCGGTGAAAGGGCTTGATTTTAAAGCTGCGCAAAGTTGACTTGCTTGATTTTTAGTTACAAAGAGTCGATTGATAATCAATTTTCTGAAGACCCTATGTATTTAAACATGCAATCAAATTCAGTTCCTTAAGTACTGATGTTATATCTAAATCATTTCCATTAATTCGTCTCTCATATTTTTATTAGCTTCCTAAGACTGTAAAGCCGCAATCTTTTTTTTTTTTTTTTGATCTGACTGTGCAGCAAAAGCTGGCTTCTATGCAAATTTGGTAAGCTTGACAGCTTAAGGTTACGAAGAAAGCGATATAAAAAGCGTATAAAAGGCGTATAAAGTTGTTCTCTAAAACCGCGTTTTCTCAGCAATCAAATATCGCAGTGAGTCAAATGTTGGTGCATGGATGTATCTTTACATTATTTTTGTGTGTTTATACAAATTTTTAGAATCCGTTTGAAAATCCTTCGTTTAAATCATTTTCGCACCATGTTCACAAGATCAAAAAGCGCGTTCCATGCAGTTTTTTTTCAAATGTTAAGCTCCGTATAAAACCACGCCAAGTGATTGTCTTCTCCTTTTTTGTATTGTACTACAAATCGACCAAAGAAATAATGTTGCCATGGGGAAGAACCAAATACAGTACCGATTAAATTTTATTAGCCCGTTTTTGGGAACAATTTTCAAGAATCTTGTACCACAAAACACTGTTATGTTACATTATCGATATCTGGATTGTGGAGCGTTAATTTTGATTTCTAACTGCCTACATTATTTCTCAAATGTCTGTAAACACTTTTACCATTTGAATTTCACTCCAAATTTAAGCTACTTTTGCAAAAAGCGAGGTTTTTCGCCATCGATACCTCCGACATTTACAGCGGTGATGAGCTTGTTTATCATAAGAGCCTGTTATGCACTATTCCATAATAGTCAGTTTGAGATCAATCAATTTCATGTGTCCCTCAGTGGCGCAATCGGTTAGCGCGCCGGACCCACGTTCTACTATACAATACTTTAGTTTTGAGCTGGAAAACGTTGGTACGTGTTCGAGTCCCTATGAGGTCCGTTCAATTTATTTTATTTTATTTTTCTCTCACTTTTTTCTTTTTTCTTGTTCGTTTCTTTCTTTCTGACTGCAGCGATTGATTGTTTTTGCCGGTTTTTTTTCATTATATAATTCTTTTAGGCTATACTAGTCTAATAGGCGCGGCCTATAAATATATTTTTACAAATTAGATTAACAAAATATTGGTTGTTGGTTTGGTTATTGTTGTTGTAGTTATTGTTGTAGGCCTATATATTGCATAATATAAATAGGCCTATATACTAATAGGCCTATTTAGCCTATAGAAGCATTGATTTATTCACGACAGATATCATCCAGGATACTTTTCAAAATTGAAAATTTAGAAAATCCAAAGGAAAATTGCGAAAAGCGGCTGCCCACAATCAACCCCCCATCAGCCCATATGGTCATATCATGGTCGCCCCTCCCTATCCCTGAAACATACCGGTATATGACTCACGAGCCGCGGTTTGTCCGTGGCCCTAGTTCAGATTGATACACTATTGTACGCGTGAGTTCATTCTTTTCTGCATGGCTGTTTCCATTATTAACTTACGCCCCTCTGGAATCAAGCCTTGAAAATCAATTGTGTTTAACCTTAAAGGTGCCTTCCGTCAAAAATTAGGACAAAACAGTCAACCTTTGCTTACTCCACACTTATGGCAGCAATTCAAGACCCACAAAGCCTTACTAGAATGTGAAGGAAATTTCACCATCATATGGTGACCCATTTCCCATCAAATACACCTTACACGTTTTATGTGAATCATTCAATGTTTCAGGAAGGTCCAACAGCATTTGCCAATATATTCAATTATCAATATCCAAATTTAAATGAATCCAATGGGGCAAAAATTTCACACTAGCCTAAAAAATGTCAGATTGCCCCGAAGTGACCTTTATGTTGCACCACATGGTAGAGGCTGGTAACGCACCCATGCTTGTCCCTAGATTTGACCATCTACAAAGTGACCTCTATATTGCACCTGGTGTACAAGAGGCTGGCTATGTGCCCAAGCTGTGTCCCTAGATTTGACATCTCTTAAGGGTGGTCTTAACCCTGGAATTATGGAAACTTTGGGGCTTCATAACTGCTAAATTATTAGTCTAAAGAATATAAAAGTATACATTTTTAGACTGGAAATGACTTGCTGAATTCATCTGTGAGGTCCAACTTGGGCCAAAATGCTCAAAATCCCAAAAAACGGATATTTATTAATTTTGAAAAACTAGATACAAATATCTAGGGACTGTTTTTTTATTTTTTTGAATTTTGACCAACTTTGAGAAATTTGCACCAAGAATGGTCAAAAAATGCAAAATTTTCAAAAAATATCATAAAAAAGCCTGATTTTCGCCCAAATTTCTAATATTTTTGGTGAAGTTGATCAAAATTCAAAAAAATGAAAAAACGGTCCCTAGATATTTTTATCTAGTTTTTAAAAATTAATAAAAACAAATTTCTTTTTTGTTTGGTTGTACGAAAAAGAATTGGGCCAAAAAACAGTTTTTTGGATTTTCTCCAAAAATGAGCATTTTTTTTTTTTTTGGACCTCACAGATGAATTCATCAAGTCATTTCCATTCTAAAATGTCTACTTTTATATTCTTTAGACTAATAATTTAGCAGTTATGAGGCCCGAAAGTTTTCATAATTCCAGGGTTCAGACCAACCTTAAGTGACCTTTAATGTCAACCACTAAGTGATCTTTATGTTGCACCACATGTTAGAGGCTGGTAATGCACCCAAGCTTGTCCCTAGATTTGACCATCTACTAAGTGACCTCTCAATTGCACCTGGTGTACAAGAGGCTGGATATGTGCCCAAAGGTGTCCCTAGATTTGGCTTCTCTTAAGTGACCTCTATGTCATCCTCTAAGTGACCTTTATGTTGCACCACATGTTAGAGGCTGGTAATGCACCCAAGCTTGTCCCTAGATTTGACCATCTACTAAGTGACCTCTCAATTGCACCTGGTGTACAAGAGGCTGGCTATGTGCCCAACGGTGTCCCTAGATTTGGCATCTCTTAAGTGACCTCTATGTCAACCTCTAAGAGACCTTTATGTTGCACCACATGTTAGAGGCTGGTAATGCACCCAAGCTTGTCCCTAGATTTGATCTTATACTATTGACTTCTATAATTGCACCCAGTGAACAAGAGGCTATCTATGTCCATCTCCGACCTCTATCTGTCACTTGTCACCTGATCCTGCCACATCCTGGACTTATCAAAAAGCTCTAGATTTATTTGAAAGCTTTTGGGGATCAGAATCCTGCCTTTTTATAATGACTTCTTATGTCCTCCTTTTATTGATATTAATCAAAGTTGTCAGACACTGGGCACCTTTTAAATCTGGATACTGGACAGTAACTGCTATAAGTCTAAGAAAACAATGAGAATTTGTTGTTAGATTTTGAAAAAAAAATATGAAGGAGAATAAAAAGCTTTTATTTGTTCAAAAATAATATTGATGGTTAAACTTGACTATATACGTGCATGCAACTACTAATTTTTCCATGAGATACTTTTGTCTCAGGGTATAGTTTAAAGGTGGTAGATTAGCTCTAGGAAGAAAGAAAAAATATTCATTTATAATTACATTCTGTAAATGCCTGCAAAACTTAACAAGCGATATATTGAAGTGATGCCTAAAACCCCAAAATATGAAAAGGAATAAAGGGAAGGGAGAGCAAAAATGGGAATGAATTAAAACAAATTGAAAGGATTGAAGAAGGGAAAGAACAAAGGCAGAAAAGTGGGGAAGGAAAAAAAAATGAATAGTATGAAAGAAAGAAGGCCAGAAGTATAAGTACCTACTTACAAAATAGTTATAGGATCTGAAAATAGACATTATCAAGTTCAGTTTACTATACTTTTGCCCGGCACTTTTGCTGTTCCAATACTCTTGATGATTTGTAGCTAAGTATATGAAGGTTAGATTAATTTTAATATGTTGGTCACAATGTTTGTAGGTATAAAATATATAAAAAGACAAAAGTACCTTATTTGGAAATTGAAAAAGACAACACATTATGACACCCCCATTGAATCCTGTGTCAGGGTTTCAAACAGGAAGCACAGCTCATCTTCTTAATGATAGATCAATTTATAAGTTCCATATTGTGTCCCTTAATACTCTTAATGGTGATGCTATTTTTATATCACTCTCTTCCCCCAATACTGCAGGCTGGAATAAAAGTAGGTGATCAGTCTGAATCTGAGTCTGATCAAGAACCCAGGATTCGGGCTAGGTCGGCACTTGTGTCCCCAACAGATTCTAATGCTGCCAAGGCTGCTGCAAGTAAGCGAAAGAGTACAAGGTTCACAGGAACTACCGATAGGTAAGTGTTGTGAGTTATTTACAGATACTTTGTGGTTTAAAAGTGGCAATTGAGGTGACAAACACTACAGATGTCATGTTCAGGTTTAAGTCCAGATGTTATCAATATGACATGGAAGATAGTCAATTTCCTTGACATTAATTAATATATCTTCTGAGCTAATTTGGATAATTTCCCTATATTTTGTTTTTGGAGCAGTTTAAATGAGAAATATCTTATTGTTTGATTGCTCATTGGAAACTCATTATAACTAGAAACATTTGAATTAATTTTTTGAATTTCCCTTCAATTGTACTATTTTGAAAGGGGTGGAAAACTTAAACTGTATAGACTCTCATTTATCTGGGTATGCTGAAATTAAGATTTGATTTAAATCTGTACAACCAGATCCCGGGAACCAGATATACCTATTTTTGATGGACAATTGCTATTTTTAAAACAGAAAGTTGAGAACATTCATATGCTACAATGGTTTATGTGTTCCCAGCAAACACAAAATGTTGTACAGAAATGTTTTAATGTTGTGTTGTAAATATAAAGGCCATTTCAATAACTTTCGGATAATATTTCTAAAAATCTTAACATGTTATTTAGACAAAATATTTTGCAAAAGTGTTTGCCAAAAATATTTTAAAATAACATTTTGACAACATTTTCAAAATGTTGTTATAGTGTTTTTTCATACAAAACGTTTTATAAATTTTGTTATGACCTTTATATAACCCGTCATTAAAATATTTAAAAATGTTTTGAATAAAACCAAAACATGTTTATAACATTTTAAGAACATTTTTGTGTTTGCTTGGTGTGTAACTTTGGTGGTTACAATTGTCATAATTTCAAAAATTATTTATTTATTACCAGAAGGTGTACACTTAGCTTAGTGTAAATAGTGTAAAGTGTATAATAATATTTTGTAATTAAAAATGGAAATTTGCATAAATTTCTTTTTTTGGAATCAGAATAAATAATGATAACATACAGCTACTTTGCAGACAATGTTGCATAGCCCCCTCTGGTAGAGACACTTAAAAATCAATCTACTGCCCTCAATTTATTCTGGGGAAAATGTAATACTCAGTGACGCCCTTGTAAAATGACACATTTCTTGAACAGCCAAGTTTTGAGTATATTTTGTGATGACCACTGATAACAAATGGATACATGTTTCATATGTGAGATATGTTCAGCAAATCATAAATTCTCAAATTGTAGGTACAATAGTCTTATAAGTCATATAAATGTGGTTAGTAGTCTTATTTCAGAGTCTTTTCAGTTTGGATCAAAGGTGCAATATTTATTTAAATTGCTGTTTTGAATTGTCTAGATTAATTCAGTAGATTGTATGGTGGAATATAGAAAAGGTATTTTCAGAGGTGCAGAGAATTCAAAGGAACTATTTATTTTTTTTGAAAAGTCACCCTTTGGGCCTCACTGATTACATTATTATTTAATTCTTCTTGAGAAACAACATTCCATCTTAAACACTTACATATCTGGCTTGAGGTTCAGCTCAGTGTTACAAAGGTTATAAAAAGGTTCAGTTGATTTGAGAGTGTAGCTGTTGTAGGTGAGAAGATTGCAACTGACATTAAGTTTTGGTTTATTTTACTTGGATATACAAGTCCTGAAATGCAGGGCCATACTATAGGTTGACAAATGTGGGGCACCCATCAAAATGTGGGACGGCCAAATAAAAATATAATTGGAATAAAGCTATAGAGAAAAATAACAAATTTCCCAAATAGTGGGACTGCCATAGCTTCCCCGGCTGCCCCACTTGCTACGGCCCTGCTGAAATGTATTCAAAGTTTTCATTGACTCTGGAAACCAGTCATGGAAAAATCATAGGAAAGGCATGTCATTTGTTACAAAGTAGCTGTTCTTGTTCCTTGCTTGTTCCATGTTTATTCCCTGTGACTCATTATTTGAAGTAAATCTCAAGTCTGAAAATAAAAATTGTCTAATGACCATGGTTCCGTCTAATGACCCATTTAAATCAATGTTAATTTCAAATGGTTAACTCAAGAAATAGGAATAGAAACAATTAAATCTAATGTCAATAAAATAGTTCTTTGTTAATTACGGAGACATTTGATGGCATACTAACAATGGAATGTGGAGTAATAAATGACCAAGTCACCTCTTGATGTTAGTTAGTTCTATTGGAATAGGTTATCAACAACAATAATTAACAGGATTTTAAGGTGAATAATTGTTGGGACATACTTATTGAGATATTCATTTTTGCTGGGACTAATTGAGGACAGGGGAAAAAGTTTGATGTTTATGTGAAGATTCAAGATACACGTTTTTATTGTATATGTCAGGTGATTTTAAGGGATAAAGCAATCATTTTAAGTCACACAGATGCATACACCCCACGCTACCACACACCTCACAAACATACCCAAGACCCAACACATATTAAAAATATTTTGTCTATAATAGTTAATAGTTAAGCTTGTTAAAAAAAATTGAACCTACCTTCCATATTCAGTACCAAAAAAGGGTTGTTATTTAGGTCCAAAGCCATGGATTTGATATGGGGAATCATTATAATCGCTAGAGCCATATGGGCATTGTCAATTGGAGGGATTCATTAAACCAACAACCTAAGGAAGTTTTACGGCTTAGAAGGAAATTGAGAAGCCTTAGGAATGATACCTGTGGTTTATGTTGTTAACTGATCATACAACACACCTGGGTAATTCTATTTATAAAGCCGGCCATATTGGCTGACTGACCGACCAACTTACTGACCGCCTGGTTGGTAATATCAGGGATATCCCTGGTATGGTATAAATATACACAGAGCAGAATTCCTTTCGAGAAAAGTGCCGAATAAAATATGAAAATAAATAGGCCAAAATAAGATTAACTAAAAGATTCACCTTCTGAAAGACTCATGCATGTTAAAGGTAAGGTTGGTTAAATCTCTCAGGTTATTACAAATCTACAGATTTACATGTTTATATATGGACATCCCTCACTTTCCACTGGACCCTGTACCTTCTAAACATCTCAGCCCATTGACTTCTGTAACAAAATGAAGTACTGATTAAAGTTCAAGTTAGAAATTTCTTGCCCTCGCCCTACATTATGTAGGGCATAATGTAGGGCGAGGCTACATAATCAAAATATGTTGCTGACCAGCGCTGCTTTCTTGAATACCAAGTTTCACTTAGTGTAAAGTTGCAAATTGGTCATACTTTGATAGTACATTTTCTTAACTAATGAACCATAAAACCTTGTACACAAACCTGACCCTGGGCAATAGTTTTCTTTACAACAAAGTTTTCTCGCTTAGGGTTATTTTTGGCATCAAATTGTATGCGGCATAATGGCATTTCAAAGGGCAAATCTGTTTAGGGATCTGTGATTAGATGGCATTACTTTGATACCTTGTTACAGTAAATTGGCTTTCATGTTACTTGATAGTGCAGCTAAGTCCTGTGTCAAATACAAGATTTTGTGATGTAAGCCGTAGGGCTACTACTGTACACAAAATCACAAACCTTTAGTGCGATTTAGGAAAAGGTCATACACTAGCTTGAATACCTAGAAACTTTAGAAAGTAATGGTTGGCGGGGTGCACCGGAGGTCCCCTCAATCCCAGGTACCAGGAGGACCTTGTAGTAATAAAGAACAGATTGCACATGCATGACCCCCCCCCCCCCAAGGTCAACAGGATTTTTAAGAAAAACTTTATTTTTCCCTAATTATTCAGGGTCATTTATCAAAATTTGTGCAAATTGCACTTCTTTGCTAAAAGTTTTGATATTACTTAACCTTTCCTTTGATTGGCTTGGGAACATCTTAATCCAGAGAAAATTATTTACGAGTTTCATGCATGCTTAATACTTGGTCATGCATACTCCATATGTCATATTTTAGCCCCCCTCCCCCGTTTTTGATCGCGAACAACAATATACTTGTACATATCATGTTTTGCATGAGTTCCCATTTATTACTTCTAACAATACAGAGCTATTTAATGTTACTTCAAAGATTACCTTAATTGACAATGTGATGACAATACCAAGATGAATGGTAATCACTATTGATGTGTGTTTAACGTTGTGTGCGCATGGCGTCAATTTGCCTGAACCAGGAACTATTAATTGTGGTTAGGATATCCTTATAATGACTCCCAGCTTGTGTTACATAGAAAATGATCAATAGTGCAGGTTTACGACCATTTGCCCCCCCTGTTACCAGAAACTTTGGTTTGTAAAATAGAAAATGAGATATGACCCCCTTTTTAAGTTTGAGCGGAACTGTAGTGACTGAGGCTGGTCATCTTGATGTGTTATGAACATCCGTACACAACAGTATTATGAACATCACATACACACACAACTAATATTTCATGTGTACGATGAATTAAGCACCTTATATTTAAGATGTTTTCACATGTTACCACCAATACAGAACCTAAAGCTTTGATTTTGGCAGAGTTGTATGTTAGTTTGTTAATGTACAATTGTATAAAAGTCATTGAGGGTGTCTTCATCAGTAAATGGTACAATATTGCTTTAAATAGGTCAAAAATAGGGTATAAACGATATTTCACACATAAAACGGATGATGTCATACCCAGTCTAACTCAGTGATTTTGTGCAATTCCTGATGTTCATTCCAGGTAATACATATAAATACTAATTGAGAAACTTGGCTGTGGAACTTACAAGTTTGGCATAAGTTCAAAATATGCCATGATGGAATCATTTCTAAAATAATGTGACTCCTCAGTCATGACTTTCATCTGAACTATATTTCAAGTTTCCTTTCAACATTCTGTTTGTTTGTTAGTTTGTCTATTTATTACTTATTTTTATTTGATTCTACAAAATGTGACTGGTCTCACAAGAGGTCCCAAATTCAATACAATACAGTTTGTTCACTCTGAAGTACAAAGTGCTAACGCGCGCGTATACAGTGCGCAGTGCTGCGTCTCTGCTACAGGTATGCGTGCCTTCAAAGTCGGCACAATGTGTGCGTCCGCGTCGGTACTTTGTACTTCAGAGTAGACTGACTGTAGCCTTAAATGTTCAATATCAAGAAAGACATAAAGACAAGACAAAATATTTAGATTTTTGATTATACAATATGAAGCAGGTAATTTATATAGAACACCTAGGCCTAGATGATGAAATCACAGCATTACTGTAAATAAATTTGCTCAAATATTCAAGTGGAGGCTCATTCCAGAATTTAGAGGATAGGTGAACCAGGAGGTGAACCATGGTAATATTTTTTAATTAAACAAACCTAGTTCTGTAGTTTTCTGGAATTGGAGATGACCTCCTGTAGTCACAGCATAAGCCCTTCACATTATTATATGTCTATTTGATCAGTTTCTTTCATAATTCACAGATTGTGATATTTACATTTTTGTGAATCACTAACCACACTATCATATCTTGAGGTGATTTCCAAACATTAACAATTGCTCAAAACAAGGGCATTCTGTTTTGACATTTCTGGTCTTTTTACTGATACCATATCTGACAGTTAAAAAACTAACATATCGAGGGTTCCGAACTAGAAATCCTTCAAGCTCCTTAACTAGGAATCCTTTGTAGGCTTTCTGACAACCCTCAATATATACAATATGCTTCAAAGTCGCTTTAGTGTGTGTGAGTAAGAGGGAAAGCTGTGACGTTATATACAAATCAGGATTGTGCATTCCCTCTTCTCATGTTTAAAAGAAAATTCAAATCATTAGCCCATTTAGAAGGTGTATGTTTATGAAGTGTTATTTCATCACAACATTATAGGCCTACATATTATTATTCTAATTCTATCCATGAATAATTGTGTTCCTTTAAAATGTTTTCAATTTAAATACCAGTTTGTACCTTATGTCGGTCTGAAATGATTTTAGACAAATTTGTGAGTATTCTGATATGAGTAAATTCCTTTTATGAAATTATCTATACTAAAAATAAACTTCCATGATAATATGATATTGTTCCTAACTGCTAAGCTTTCCTAAACAGGTTAAAACTCCTTCTGTGTGAAGCTATTCATCCGTGATTCATCATGTTCATTAGATTTTAATAAAAATAGAATAAAAACCTTGATAAGTAAAAATCTCTAAATCCAATATAGGCTAGTCTTTGGTTGAAACTGTACCCTATTGTCATGTAAATATCTTTTATATTTTTAAGCTGTATAGTATGATCCAGACCAATCCTGGTTTTAGTTTATAATCTTCTATTGTGATATGGGATAGGTCACCTTTTGATGATAAGGTGTTAGTGCATTCATTTAAATAATTTTATCATCATATCTTATAAAATCAGGCCATTAGGAAGTAAGGTTAGAAGTCATGAGAGGAAAGAGCCCGTTTGAAGTTACAGTTTTGTATTAAAAAACTGTTTGCTGCTCCTTTATACTGCTGTTGAATAAAACTTGTCCATGGTCCTTATAAACGACCAATATGTCTCTATCCAATAGGAGATCAACTTGGATGTATTACTCCAATAGGTAAGTGTCAAAATTATTGTTGGATTCTTGGAGATAATGTTGTTTTAAAAGCATAATTCATACACTCCTAGATAGTGGGAACCAATCAGAGCAAATGTTAGTAAATTACTAGCCGTGTATAAATATTGTATAATTGCAAAATAATGCACTTGTACTGAGATGTTGATGCATATAATGCACTTCCCCCTACGGGGCTCGTGCATTAGACGCATCAACATCTCAGTGCGTGTGCATTATTTTGTACAATCCCACTCCCAACAAGTGATATGCATTTTAACCTATAATCATTTGAGTTAGCACTGACTGACTCTCTGAATGTTTGTACACTTGTGCAGTGGCGTAGTTAGGGGTTGTGGCGCCCAGGGCTAAGGATGCGTAATGGTGCCTCCTCCCTGATTCTTGAAACAAGTTCTTGCGGAGCGCGCAAAAATTTGCACAAATAGGGCCTATAACTCATTAATTTTGGTTATATTGAAGTTAAACATCAGTCTTCAAGTGATCTTTCAAACGATTTTGAATGCGTGCTAGTTTCATCGCTAGTAGGGGCGTAGAATTGATGCTGCATTGGCCAATTCGGCACCCCTAAGGGTGGCACCCAGGGCACGTACCTCCTCTGCCCTCCCCCATGAGGCCAGTTTTCCTTTTAATGGGAATTTTTATTTCCAAATTAAAAGCATCACACTTGACCATCCAATGAACCCACCCAGGCTGGCTTGACCTGATGGAATAACGATTTATCTACAAGCCAGGGAACTGATTGATCTGCATAACCATCAAAACATCCTTAGTTCTAGGCAATTTACCTCTATTTATGGATTATCTGTTTCAAGATCACAGGCATGGACGTCATCTTTAAACTTTTTTAGTACTCTCGAGATTTAAAAATGATTTGGTTTATAATAAGGTCATGCTAATCACTATTCCAAAGTGTCAGCACTCACGCATTTGCAATTGGTTATTGGGATTAAATGTCAAGTTAAATAAGTAGTTAATATTTTGGAAGGACAAAACATTTATTTTACATTTTGGGTCAAAAATTGGGAACTGGAAAATTGGCAGTATTTAAAACCCCAAACATCTCAAGTCACATCACATCACTCTTTTCAGATACGGTACTACAGTGGATTGAAGTATAAAGCTTTATTCAAATAGCTCTCCATAGCATATCATTCAAATATTGCACTAGATTAGCCTCTACAGACGCGTCCAAAACTGAAATGGGTGTTGTTATTTTGGTCGTTAAATGTAAAAATGTACACACAAAATTGATCCCTAATAAACGCCCACCCTTCATGAAATCTCATGGCCCATGGGCGCTTATTAGAAACAATACGGTAATTTGCCAAATCCTGACCAAGAAGTTGTCTGAAGTCATTGCCCTGATTGTATCTAAGTAAACTTTAAACTTAAACTTGCCTTGGATTGAGGTTTCATTGTATCACTAGTGGTTTTGCAGTTTTCTTCAGGCAAACAGGGAATTCATGACAAAATAATATAGACTTTTCTGCTCAATTTTGTGGTGGGATGAAACAAACCGGGTTTTTCATTTGACAAAAACAATTTTTATATTAATACTTCTCATCCACATCCGAGATATTGCAATATGTTAATTTCAAATTTTGAAAATTAATACTAAG
Source organism: Amphiura filiformis (assembly GCF_039555335.1). NCBI lineage: Eukaryota > Metazoa > Echinodermata > Ophiuroidea > Amphilepidida > Amphiuridae > Amphiura > Amphiura filiformis. The sequence goes on from NC_092633.1 coordinate 72,647,983, forward strand.
ATATGATTATTATGAAATGCTAAGAAAATTAATGTTTTTCATGTTGACAAAGTCTATTAAATAGGCCTACACTTTTCTCCGACAAGTGTCTCCTTTAAGTGATACATATTATATTTACTGTACCCCATGTGGGACATAATAACATTATTTATACTTTACCAATTCCCACAGATATTGCCTGTAATGTTAGTATGTGATCCTTACACATTGGTGTCATAACCTCATCTCTCAGGACTCAATTCAACAAACCCCTGCATGATAATGGATGGAGAAATCTACTGTTAGATGTAGATATGAGAGTTGACTTCAAAATGAAAATATATCAGCTTTGAAATAATAATAACTAGTGGCAAATGGTGGTCATAGACCACAAACCTAGCTGGGGCATGTTGGTTTTGTGGAGGTATCTGACCCCTGCAAAATGTTCCAAAAATGTTCCCCTGGTCATGATGTTTGTTGTCACCGAGTTTGAGTCACGTACTCCTTACAGATGTCTAGAAAATGCAATTTTAAAATTTGATCCCAGATGACCATTGACCTGACCCCTGCAAAATAGTCATCAAGTTTGTTGTCACCGAGTTTGAGCCCCGTACTCCTTACAGATGTACAGAAAATTCATTTTTAAAATTTGACCTTTGCATGACCTTTGACCTGACCCCTGCAAAATGTTCCCCTGGCCATGAGATTTGTTCTCACCGAGTTTAAGCCCAATACCCCTTACAGATGTCCAGATGATGCAATTGTAAGATTTTACCCCCTTAATGACCTTTGACCCAAATTCTGTATGCAAGTTATTGGCGTGTGGTATAGCCGATGCATATATGCAAATGGCATCATTGTACTATATAATATGTGACAGAAGAAGCATTTTGAAGGTATTTGGTTAAATACCGGAAATGCCCCCTTAATGACCTTTGACCCCAATTCTGTTTAGACATTATGGGCACTGGATATATCCGATACATATGTGCAAGTGTCGTAATTGTAGGGTGTAACATGTAGGAGGAGAAGCATTTTGAAATTTATTGCCAGAAAGAAGAAGAAGAAGAAGGAAAGAAGAAAGATCGGATAGCAAAACAGTACCTAGCTCGGGGGGTTGAAAACCCCCCAGCTAGGTAATAAGGGTAGCTATTTTTGAAGTTGAGATAATGTATATATTTGAACTTTTGTATGATGTGTTTGTTCATGGAGGTTAAAGCTTTAATGGTACATTGTATCACATGTATTCTATGACACATTTTAACAACAGATGGTGCATTATTAAAGTGCATTTAGGCCCAGGTGCAGATGAAAAAATTACACTACATTTCCTGCAGGCCTACTAAATAAACGTTCACAAGATATAAAATTAAAGAAATGGAGCTCAGACAAACTGGCATTATAATAAAGGAGAGAAAAAATCAGAACCGTTCGGATATAAAATTGACAGAGATGTTGAAATGTACAATACATGTCAATTCTGATGATACCATTGCCATGGTCTGCATTGATTGGGTGTGTCAGGCAAGGCTTGATTTGTCATATATATTAGGTGTTAATCAATTAGATTAATTGATTTTGGACTAATTGATTTCAAATCTCATAACTAGATCATAATCATATCATAATCATGCCATGATTTGTGAAAGCAAATGTTGGGATAATGCCATGTGAAATGAGAATGATTCAGTTTGCCAAACCTTGAAGAAGAGACACGTACATTGTAAACCACATAAGTTTCATGGTTAATTTATAGTTACCACTTTTTATGATTTATATTGTCAGCATGAATACATGTGAAATGAATCGTGTCAGTCACAAGATATATGTTAAAAAAAAGAACATGATACGCAAGTACTGTGAACCATAAAAAGACAATAGTAGTCCTTTTAACTTTATTTTATTATTTTTCAAGATAATAGGTATATATATTTCAAACAAAAAGAATTTCTCAATATGAAATGTGACGAGTTCACTGCCAATCAGAACCAATTATGACCTAGTGTTTCACAAACAAACCGCATAACCACTTTTGGGTGAGATTCAGTTTTGTGCACGTTCATCACAGCATATGCCATCATTTGAGGATCCCAACTCACAGTTTCACTTTGCCCCAATCATTTTATGTTGAGTGTTAGTTTTCTGATGTCAATAGGCTATTGCAACAAGTAATTTGTACGCTTTTTCTTTACCGAGTACTACGTAGTATACTTATTATCTTATTATAAGTTAATAAGATAATGCATAAAAAAGGTGAGAAATAATAAATCCAAAATCCATTTTCACCCAATTTTATATGTATTTTACCCATTATAGCGTAGTGTCATTTGAAGTTATACACACACAGTCATGTTTATTTTAGGGTACAATAATTACAACTAGTCATGAATCCAATCCATAATATGATACATCATTGCCATATATAGTGTTGCAAACTAAAATAGAGGAAATGAAAAGTTGTCACTGTCTGATAATCAGAGGACCTGCATTTTTTTTTTACTTTGAAAAATCTGATAAACTCTAAAAAGATAATGGGCAGGAAAACCCTATGTATCTTTGGCCCTTGAACATGCTTAAAACAAAACTGCAAGTAGGTTACATTGGAAGTTTTTCTTTAAACATGTTCAGGGGCCAAAGACACAGGAGGTTTTTCCTCCCGTCTGGGTGGCGGTGAAAGAATGGAATATTTTTAATGACTGATTTGCCAGCCTATAGATGTGGGAATTGTATTTATAATAATTCTTATACTAGATATTATTATGTTGGTGTCAGTGTGTTTATTTTGTATGTCATATCTAAATATATCTCAGAATAAAGAGAAAGACAAAAGAATAATTCATTTGTGGACCATCACTGTCTTTCTTTATTCCTAAGTTGAAAATAAAATTTCTTGGTTTTCATTTCCCAGGCTTGAAAGTATAAGTGATGTAAAGTTGAGCACAAATCATAACGTAAATGAATACTGACAAAAGTTTGTTTACAAAACAAATAGCATATGATATGTCCATGATAGGCATTGTGTATTCTGTGCGTGGGTGCATAGACAGGCATTGTTTGTACTGTAATTATTATCTGTACAAGAAAATATAGATATCTACATTCAAGATTTGTTGAATATTATGTCAACATGGTCGTTGGGTTATTTGTAAATTTAAAAAAATAAAAACACACTTTAAATTTAAAATCCATGTGTGTATTTAATTTAATTTGAGACCAATGACTTGTTCACAATAATACATGCCTACAATAGAATTAACCAAAGGTTTGATGATGTCTGGTTACATTTGTCAAAAGCTAGTTAGAATATCGGTCATTGTTGATCTTTCGGGTTGGAATTGTCAGCATTTCACACTTACGTTTCAGGGAGGGGTCAGCCTCCTAACAACAGCACTTTCACTTACAGAATATCACCAAACTTTTGGTTTGTCCCCTTACAGCAATATAAATTAATTGATTAATAATTTGTTTGCTTGTTTATTTATTTATTTATTTATTTATTTATTTATTTATTTATTTATTTATTTATTTATTTATTTATTTATTTATTTATTTATTTATTTATTTATTTATTTGTTTGTTTGTATTTTATTTTATATATATTTTGCTATCTAAAAATATATTTGAAATTTCTTTGTTAATCAGTTCTACTAAAAATGTTATTTACAGTGAAACTGACTTATCAATTTTGTCTGCAAATATTTTCCTGTCTTTTTTTTTTTTTTTTTTTAATATCATTTTTTTGTAAATTGTTTTTATTCTTTGTATTGGTTTTATTTCCCTTCCTTAAATGTTAATTTGTTTTGCCGATACTTTACCAGTTCAGGGCTAGTAGCAGTGCAATTGGCTACAGTGTGTTTGTATTATTATTTTGTTGTTGTAAATTATACAGATATAAATTGGATGTGTGTGGGTGTTTTGTTTCATTTCTGAAAGAACAAAAAGATAATTTAAACCCAACCTTGACATCGCATTGCCAGTTTTCCTTAATTAACGTTCTAATACCGTAATGTGTATACCAATAGTAACTATTTATTTTTATTATTTACATCTTGTTTTTCATCAAATATACTCAATGATAATTGTCTTTGCTATGTGTGAGTGCTTGCTTGGTGTCATTAGATGAGTCACTTGCCAATGATTGTTTGGATCATTTTTTACCTCAAACATTTCCAGTTTTAAAAGTCACTTTACAGATGTTTTCTTTGTAATATATTTTTTCTCAATATAAAACAATATCATTTCGAAAAACAAATCGGTTTGATAAAAATGTTGAAATTTGTATAGATTTGATATCAAATCACTTTAATTTAGTGAAGTGGAAATGGCACAGAAAAGCATGTTTTGAAATGCTGTTAAGAGCAGTGGCGGCGCCAGGAATTTTTTTTCGGGGGAAAAAAGGGGGCAAAGTGAATTCGGGGGAGGGGAAAAATAGCGATAAAATTACTGCAAAAAGGTGAAATTTTCGTAATTTTGGATTTTTACTGGGGGCAACAGGGGGCAAGTGTTCTGACTGGGGGCATTTGCCCCCCTACGCCGCCACTGGTTAAGAGCCATCATTGATTTAAAACTGTAAAATTGGTCATCAATGATTCAATAGAAAAAACATTGATTACTTATAGAAATTATTAGATTTTGATATTCTTAAGTATGAGAGCACAATCACTTACATGTTTTTATGTCATTGAAGCCTCCTTATATATTTCTTTCATATAACCAAGTCACAGTCATGATGATCAATATATGGAGTGTTGCTATTGATCTGTTTTGACTGTTTAGAGTTGGATAAAATGATCAACGGTCTCCTGTAGAAGAATCCATCTCAGTCGTTAAATGATAAACGGCATGTCACACCAGTGACAGAAAAGGTGTTACCGTGTTGGTATGATATTTTCAATAGATAATGACGTTATCATGATGGTATTTATTCATTTCCTATTTATTTATTTATTTTTTGCAACAAAACTTACTATTTTCTACAAATTAAACATAAATTTACAGAAGCAGCTTATATCTGATATTTTGTAATCCATATTTAATTGTTCATCTCAGTTTGTGTTTTTCAGTTTTGATGATAAATGCAACCACTTGTCACTTTTTCATCATCATATCTATTTTTATTTTCATTGGAATTTACTCAATCAGTATTATGTGATTTCATCTAGAATTATCATCACTTTATGTAAACACTGCACATATAAACCTAGCAACATTTGTCAAATTTAATTCAATTGTAGTTTTGAATGGAAAACAAGCGTGAATACATAATGAGCAACAACTGTGAGGAGCCAATAAGCACATCTAACAGGTCCTTGGGTTATTCCATTATCACAGGGGAGAAAGCAAGAGGGAGGGTCACTGAACGAAGAGTATTGATTCTGAAGCAGTGACTCACACACTTGGTGGAACAGACTAGCCTTTTTATCATACATTGTATTGTATCATAATAATACAGTCATTCAATGAACCTAGACGAGCAGCATGTGTGTAAATTGGACATAAACATTAGAACGCAAGCAGTGGATTTATAATGGTGGATATTAAATTTGTACTATTGGAAATGGCTATTTAAAGGTAAGCCCCATATAGTGAGCATGGTAATGAGCCTCAATGCCAGGGTACTAAAGCTCTTCCTGGTTTGGTAATTACATTTGGTTGAATAGGTTACACAGCATAGTATTTAGTGGTGTTATCTGTGTACATAATATAACCCAAGGCAAAACAGTGGGCTGACATAGGGATCATAGAACGTAAATTGTGCTTAGTGAACCATTAAGTCACCAATACAACCACAGCAGCAAGTCTTGAAACTTTAATATGTGAGCCCAGGGCGTGTAGGGAATATCCCAAAGAGTACATTGTCAACACATCCAACAACGTACACTACATTGTAATAACAGTACTCGGGACCATTTGAACAGTGCCAATGTTTGTATGCAAAGGATTTAAGGTTTACATTATGTGTTTCTTATGACCCATGCACTCTCTACTTGGAGTCATTCACAAGTCACTTCAAAAAGTGGAATTTGTGTATTTTAGTGCTTCTTCGCTGGACACTTACATATAAGTGTATTTTCTTGTGTGAATTAGTATTTACCTTGGCTTAGTGATACTTCAACTTTAAGAACAAGTGATTGGTACAATGTAGGTGGTATTATGGCAGTTATTTTGGCATTTGGAGTACATGTGTGTGCAGTATCATAGAAGAAAGGCATACACACCACAAGAACTTGAAGAAGCACAGATGTGATGAATTTTGTTGTATTTTGGTAAGGTAAGAAAATCTGGTTGTACAATGTATTAGTATATTATATGCTTGGTTGAAAAATTGAAGGTGAAATGTAGTGACCTAGCCATCTGGTTTCAAAGTGGTATACCATAATTTATGGGATATTAGGGACCGTTCACAAACACTTGTTAGGGGGGCCTGATGCAAAAAAAAATTATCGCGAAAAGCATGTAAACTCAATTTTCCCAGGAAAATTTGTGGTCATTTTTTTCAGGCCCCCCCCTTAGGAGGGTCAAAACTTTTAAGGGTCCCCCTTTTTGGCAAGGTTCTTTAGCGGTCTTCCGATTTGGCGTTGTTTATAGGGTAAACACAGGAAGTGTGGTTCTGATTGGTTAATATTGGAATCATGTCATCGTCACATCGGCACTTCATTTGCCAATCAAGCTGCGTAGCATCGCGTGACCCAGGCATGACCTAGTTCTTTTTATCCAATAATCAGGAAAACCAGACGGATACCGCTGACGCTGCCTAGTTGTTTTATGGGTCCATGCAGTTTTGATTGGACCCGTTGGTCAATTTCAACTTGTAATTTAAGAGGTCCAAACCATTCAAAACAAAAAAGCAAGGGGTCCCAGGATGCCCAGACGTACAAGAATGCGACCCCTGCATGTACGTTGTTATGTGGTCCAACGGCAAGCAAGAACCTTAGCGTTACATTTTATATTGGCTGGCAGACTGAAGTCCAGTAAATTATGTCACATTCAAGTACTGCGTCCCCCTTAAATTTTACGATGCAAAGAAGATTTTGTAAATTCTTTGCCAAGTTGCTCATGATAAAATTTTGTCATTGTGGATATAGAAAAGGAACCAATTATGACACAGAAAACCCAAGAAATCTTAGTGTTCTCAAATAACCATCTCTACACGGGACAAAGTGTGTTTGCTACAATGCTTTACGGCAAAACATGCATGGACTGTAATTCATTAAATCGAACTAGGTACATGCATACAGCTCGTTCGAACCCCTTACAGTTCATTGGACCCCTTAAATTTGGGTTTTGCAGGGCTATAAAGGGTTAAAAAAATGTACCGCATCTCATGCCATAAACTAAGAAATTAATCCACTCATACCAGGCCAAAGAAGGGAAATGTGAAATTAAGGAAACAATTTACATGTCAAAGCTCAAACCTCTGTTGTCGACTTCTGGGAAAAGATTGAATCCCACTTGATATGATTCATATATTTGATCCTGATGGATTCAAAAATATTTGTTGCCTAAAATACATTGATTGAACTGAACCGTGTTGAGGTCTTTCAGAACCGCTGATGTCTCAGAAGCATTCTGAGAATTTGCATCTATGTACTGATTTATAAGTGCAATCAACCACTACATGCATGTAGGTGTCTGTGTCCCCGGTCTGTGTCATAACAAACTCAGGTGGCTAGGTCATGTCAGAAGGATGGATGACTCGAGAAGCCCAAAGAAATCCCACTTTTGTATCATACCAGGAACTTGTGCTTAAGTAAAGGCAGATCCAAGACAAGATGGAATATGATGTCATCAAGAAAGATCTAAAAGAATGGAAGCTACAGGACTGGTGAGACGAAGATTACCAATTGGGAAGCATGGTAGCAGATTGTATTTCTTTACTTTTTGAGGCTGTAAAATACAAGTTGAAGTTGTTGGCATCTGATAATTTCCTGCAAATCAGTACATTGCAGTGCTACATGTAGGTGAAATGACTGCCTAGATCCTATTTGCTTTCATACACCTGAGGAGGCTCTTAGAATCCAGTACAGCACAGGCTTAGCTTCTCCCTATGGCCCCTCAATTGAGAGAGCCAATTACATTTATATGCTACAGATTATTTCAGTACATGATTTGTTGGAAATGTTTAAAAAGTCATAGGTGATTTACATTGAAGTAGAATTTACACTCTAGGGTCAAATATGTCAGAGCTAATTCACTTCACTCAACCTGAGTACATGCATTTTAATGCAGAACCCAGACCCTTTTTGAGGTCCTTAACTTGTTGAGATAGTACAGCATTGTAAATTAAGATGCTGCCACCATGCACCATCAGTAGCAGCAATCTGATTATGCATGTGAAATCAAGACATCTTTACTGGACACACTATAACTCGGGCATGATGCATGAATTGATGCATCCTACATGCTGCAGGACACGCACTAGCGCGTACTATTCATCATTTTAATTGTACCATTCATCTCAGCTCTAACAACTAACAATAATGCATTTCTGATGTCAATATCGGTGACACATGTGATAGTGTTCCTGATTCTGATGATTGTGGTTACTTCTTGTTTTAATATCTCCTATACAAATGTATACAAGAAGCCAGGACAAGAAGGTGTTTCCACCTGAGTATGTCTAGTTGGTTGGTATATTGTGCTTTGAATTGATGCATAATAGCGTGTCCTTGATGTATTTACCTGATATAATGGCTTGCGACCTAGACAGGTGAGAGTTTTCTATGTTAAATACTGTGTAAATATGTAGGAAGGCTGAGTGAGAGATGTGTATTTGCATGATTTGGGTGGATTTCAAGGAATTTGGTCATAAGATTTAGCTCAGCAGTTCAATAGCTACTTGATGTGGTTTACAATGTTTACAGATTCATAATTTGAGACTCAGTGCAACAAAAGCTTATGTCCATTAGCTTCTGTGGGTAATGTTATTTGTACAGTGTAAAAATGGCACAATTGCATTTATTCACAACATTGCATGAACCCAGACAGGGTCTAATTATGCATAAAACCGGGCAACGTTATTTCTATAGATCTGCTGCGCATTCAAATTGCATTGTATTGCATCGTAATTTCATTTGTGTCTATGCTAATTATGTTTACACAACATGAACTCACGTGTTTTCAAGCAAATTCGCCGATAATAGGTGATCAAAAGCGATCGGAATGTTACAAAAGTACAGATCGCATTCAGCTTACTTCATATGAGATGATCTTTGGAAAAATACGGCATAATTTGTCTTGGTGTTTGCGGAATGCCATGCAGTAAAATAATAATTCGTTGCGGCAATCCATGATTGACAACTAACAATCAGCGTGTCCTTCGTATCCTCCACTGTCAATTTCTTATCCACTCACTAATCCTCACAAAAGCTTTGTGTTGATTACGTAATGTGTGGAGGCAAATTGCAATAAGTACAATGAAATAATGAGTAGGGCGGGCTCGAGGCGGGTTTCTTCTTCATCTTACGTAACAGTATTGTTCTCCAAAAAAACCCGGAAGCTTGTCGTTTGGAGCTCTAGCTGAAATACAGCAAGATAATGTAAGATAGAAATGTAAACCTGTATTTTAGCTAGAGTATCTCGAGCTACATGAACCCAGGGAAGCTTATATGCTGGTGAAGTTACGTAATAAATTGGATTAACTTCCATAGCAATAGGTGAAAACAATTTTGAATAAATCGCGCTGCACTACAAGCAGGTTGCACTCATCACCTGTGTATGTCTGTAATCTTAGATTGAATACAATACCAGTCTTTTCAAAGATACTAATCTATAGGTGTGAGTGATCAGCATGATATGGTTCAATGCAGAGGTACCGCATGAATGTACCAGTGCAGCACAATATATTCAAAAATTGTTTTCACTATTGCTATGGTAGTTAATCTGATTATTTACATAACTTCGCCAGTGTATGGAGATGAGTCTTTGTTGCACTGAGCCCTGAATATATAATTCCATACATACATGTAATTCCATAATTTATAATACCGTCCTGGGTTCAATATGTAAATTAGGACACTATTTACATTTAAAATGTCAAACATTAAAAAAATATTTGCAATCCTACATGTTCAACCAATTTTATAGATGTATCATGTTTCAAATTTATTTTGTCACAGGAAACAAAAATGTTCTGTTCACAAAACATGATGATCACATTGTATACAGTCAGAGGCTGGAAATGACTAGGGGAGGGAGAGGTGGGCAAGCACATAGAATTTGAAAGAATTCTTATTGGGTGAATCTTGGCATCCTTGCCATCAATTCTTAAGTTATGAAACAGTGAACTTTCAACATGATTGGCTCTAAATGTTATAAGGAAGTGAGTGTATACTATAAATATGCTTTGCCCACCAGTTGAACCCACTTTATATGAGGGTAACACATGGTTGGACCACAGATCCTGGAAAGAAAGTTAGAAAAGACATTGAATGAATGAAGGTGTACCAAAGTCAGCGGGGCATCTTTAAGCAGAATAAAAAGTATGTCAATGAAAAAAGGTACATTGTTTTATGAAAGAAAATATGTTAGGGTTTACATGGAAGGGAGAACAGCCTAGGACTGAGTAAAATGGAAGGTTGATGAAGAAGACTTTCTTCTTACAGCCTGGTTAAATGAAGGAACAGTGTGTACACTGGCATATAGATTTTTCGTTTACACTATAGAAGCTGTAAGCAAAAGTCTTAATATAATTAAAATAGAGGACTTTTTGCACTGAGGCTTGACTGATGAATTCAATTGAATTGAAAATATAAATGGAATTTAAAAGAGTAACATATTGCTGGCTTTGATTATTACACAGTGCTATAAGCTAATCAAAATAGGTCCTTCTTTCCACTTAACATAAAGTCATATTGATTATTTCATAGGATATTAGCATTTGCCATCTGTGATCTTAATTAAAAAGCTATAATGGTATTTTGACGTGCACTAAATAATTTAAATTTGATTTTGAATTCTATCATTAGCAGTAGCGTCTATCATATTAATCCTATAAGGATTCACACTGTGTTTAAATGGTTTCAATATAAATTGTGGAATTTATTTCAATCCTTAAATTAGTCATGTTTCTTTATTTGTAAGCTTTTTAAATACAATTGATATTGAGTAGTTTCAGTTTCTGTATTTTCTTCATTTAATCCAAATTTCCATCTAGTTGGTGCCACCATAGACTGTAAAAAGGTGCCACAAGTTTCACTCTGTGCATCTTTGCAGCGTCCACATCTCTTCACTCTTCATGTATTTATGGTTAGCTATAGTAATATCATGTCTTCTTTATCTTGCATTTTTTTATCTTTTATAACATTGATGTGAATTGAGATGAAAACAAATAAACTTGACAAATAATTGTTACTTGTGTAACCATGGTAACCTTTGGGATTAGTTTGTGCTTCCTTTCCTGAGGCTCTTAGTATTAAAAGTTAACATTTATTTACAGTTTTTACACAGAAAGTAGGATAGACAAAATGGGGAGAAATCTGTGGATTAGCATGTAAATTACTTTTAAAATGTATGAAGCCAAAATTTATCCAACTTTCATAATCATTTTGAACATAGAACTACTTGTTTCAATAGCGGGGCAATGATTGATACAGGGATGATAAGATTATTTTCTGTACAATAAATCATGTCAATTTAATCATCATTTATATCTATTTCATAAAACTATGGTTTCCAAATTTGACAGCCTCATGTGTGTGATGATTAAAGTCTGAACATGCCTAGTTAAATCCTACGTGTATGTTGTCTTTATCTGCTTTTCACATTTTTGTCATATTTTTGCTTTATTGTCACATTTATGTTTGTTCTAAAAATTCAAAAATCTACATGTTGATAAATATTACTATAGGGTGTTCTCCTTTGGTATATCATGTATGGATTCAATTCCATTTACCTTCAAATCTGGGACTATTATCATGTATGTAAATACCTGAGATGAAATCAGGTAAACACCACTCCAAAATCAGATCAAATCACATTCAGAAATTAAATAGGTCTAAATACCTAACATTTATATTTGTTGAAAAGAAGTCAATAGCATTTCTTTTGTAATCTCTTGAGGAATTTTGATTGCTTTGCTTAGCACCAGGTATGCCTGTTTGATGAACTGAAAAATAAATATTGAAATAAAAAGGAAATCAATTTTGAAGTATTTAAATAGGGAATTAAGAATTTGTGATAGGGTGATTTGCATCTAATTCTTCGAGTTATGTTTCTTTAAAATACATGACACCGATTTCAAATTGTGTGGTATAATGTGCATTATCTGTGAAGGGTTAATTATGGTATCAAGTTTTAATACTTTCTTATAAATACTTATTTTGAACAGTAATCATCATTTTCTTTTTAGTTTTAAACCAGAATTTAACTATTCAAGAAACCCAATCATCTGAAACCTACATGTACAAATGTGTTTAAAATGAGAGCATTGACATCAAACTGAACTTTTAACTCTGAATGTTGAATGAATGTTGCTTTCAGTAAATATGAAGAGTGGCTATGTCAACATCTTACTCTTTTATTTGAGGAGTTGCAAATTGTGGCATATCATACAAGCATATGTTTTTATTTCGTCAATGTATGTGGAAAGCATCAGTCAGATCCAGACCCAGAACATAATCTTGCACATTTCCAGTAGTTTTGAGTGTAAATAGTTCTGGCAGTCTCAAAATAGATCTGTAACCGTATGTTTATTTTGATAAGTGAATCCGAGAGATAAGTGTATAGCCTCTGGGTGCTTCGCATGATGATAGTCTGACACACAGGTCCCTCAGTTTTTTCTCTCCGTGATTTGAACCAAAGATTGAACTGCTTCACAAAGAGAACTGCACACCTCAGGAGGGGGGACCTTCACCTTTAAGTGTTTTTCAGTGTGAATATCAATGGTTTAACTATCTTGTCCTTTGATGATATGTGTATAGGGCAAACTGGCAGGTATTTGTTTATGCAGTACACAGCAATATGTTTCACTCCGCCCTGAGGTTCGAAGGATCTGTGCCTATTTATTCTTTCCTTATTTCATTTTTGCATTTTAAAGAGGGTATGCATCCAAGTTGGTCTAAGTGTATAATTCAATAGGAATATTATAGTCCAGTGCTTCAGTATGAAACACACATTGAGTTTGTCTAGGCCCTATATGATAGAAATTAATTTATATCTGATGTATTTCCTGGTACATTTTTATATTGAAATTCCAAAGTCTATCACAGGAATATATTTGTACCCACTTTGTGTATTTCTTTATGTCAATTCCTTGTATAGTGCAGACTGCAGAAATAAAACATATATATGCATAAACAAACAGCAAAAATGGGCCACTGCTGTTGTTGTTGTTGGTGTTTTATTGCAAGTTATATAATTATTATCCCTTTATTATTAAGAGAAAAGGACTGTTTAATTTGCCATAAATAAACAATATTTCACTAAATAGATGATCTTAAATATGTTATGACTTATAACACCTGCAAATACAAACATACCGCAGGCAAGCTAAATCATGAGCCATGATCGGCAAATCAGTTCACGTAGCAAGCAAATCAAATTATTCTTTCTACCCTAAAGCTCTAGTCTACCTGTCTATTTAATTGGATTTTGGGTTTGACGATTGCATATTTAGCTGATTATCAGAGGCTGGTTAGCTTGTAATTGAGAGTGCAATTTACAACGATGGTGTGGTTGGTGTCCTTGTCGTTTTGCCGGGGACTAGATTGAATTCTTCATTGAAACGTGTCTGGACTGGCGGGTTACGGGTTACATTTGGGCATTGAAAATTTAATAAATGGCCAATTTGATGAAAAATAACCCAGAAAGATTAATTATGAAGAGCATCGAGAACAAATGATGATACTAGACTGCACCAGTTGTACATATTGTTTCATTCTTTATTGTCTTACATTAGTATGGTTGAGATCTCAGTGCTTGATATACAGTGTTGACAATTTATGAATGCTTGAATGCTTTGTTATGTTATCTATTTTGACTCATAATATTTATTGATAAATTTGTAAGTTCAGTCAGTATCATCATAGATTTATTTAAAATCTATGGTATCATACACTGCAGTATTGCAACAGAGCTGCAGCTGAATCAGGGTCATTGCTATACCATCATGGTTCCATTGTCTTTTGATGGCAACCTTCAGTCAGTGTCATATAAATTGGTATGTCAAGCCATAGAAAAATATAATTGCCATTGTTTATTTATTCCATGTTTCCTTTGCATTAATATTTGCTCTTATACTGCCATTATGTTACCATGGTGATGCAAATGGAGTTTGCTGGATTAATCGATAGTGGTAGTGTGTCTTTGGTGATGTGTATAGTAATTTAAGTGGTGCACTCAATTCTGGGAGTCAATTGGGATGCTGGCTACTGGTAAGATGAAAAGCTTTAACACTTACCGATGAAATGCATCTTGATAACGCGATGAGGAACATGTTATTAATTAAAGGCAGGTGTTACAAAACATACTTGTACATTATCTTGTCATCATGGCCCTAGGATGGTGGTTGACAACCAATGGGTCGCACCCAGGGGGGAGGGGCACTCGCTTAGCAAAGTGGTATGCATGCTCGTCCCAGCACCTCAAAAATGGACCCTAAATGGCGTAATCAGTGTAGAAAAATTTCACCCCTTATTGGCGTAAGGCTCTGAAAATCTTACCCCTAAAATATGGCGTAATTTGGCATAATAAACTAAAATGGACCCCTAAATGGCATAAACTCTTAAAAAACTATGAAAATTGAAAAAAGATACCCTAAACGTCGAAAAGCACCCTTTTTTCTAAAAACGTCGCCGCCGCCACACGTTTTTGGGGACGAGCATGCGTACCACTTTGGTATGCGAGTGACCCCCCGGGGGGTCGCACCATTTAATGGGGTTGGAAGCTCAAAATGTATGACACAAAACTACCTAACAATATGGGCATACATGAACGAAATGCAATTTTGATATGGGGTGGCAAGTGGCCTGACTTTCAAGATGTGAGATAGTCCGAAAAACGAGCTCTTCCAGTTGAAGACATATGGAAGACAAGACTTTAAATTAATCTTTCACAGAAGGAGTGAGAATTTCAAATAGGGTTACCTGAATGGGTGACTCCATTTGAAATCTACAGCCCTCTGTGAGGGACTAAAGTCATGTCTTCCATTGGGGTGTATCAATTCCAATTTCAATGGGAATTGCACAATGTTTGGGAATTAATTCTTGAAGCTGAGTTGGCTGAGGCTTGCGATTCTCAATACATTTCTGCAAAATGACTTGGCCTCTCAATGCATTGCACAAATTACATGTACATGTCTGTACTAAATATTGTTATTGAATAAAAGAATCACAGATTTTTCTGGCAATGTTGTATTATTTTATGCATAGACTGTCACACCAGGAAAGGTGAAAATTTGCACTTACTTACATGGTCACACAGTTGGCAACTATAGCAACAGTGGTATTCAATTGTTAGTTTGACCCTAAATCAAATAAGGCAAAAGATATTATGCTAGCAGGTTGATGGTGGTACAAACACATAAACATGATATATTTTAAGCAGCAAATGTTAGATGCAATATTTGAGTACAATTGCTCAAAACAATAGATCCTTATTTTGTAGATTTGTGTGTTTTCATATTAAAAAAACTTTGCAAAATTATACCTAAAGTAAAAAATATGAAGGGAGGTATTCAAATGAAAAATCAAAACAACCTACATTGAAGCAGAGTGTGTAAACTGATATAGTATTTAAGGTTGTTTTTTCTTTCTTAAAAAGTTACCCGTTTAGAGTCTTGGTTAGCAGCGACATTACACTTGTAAATAATAAGCTGAATGAAGATGCTCTGATGATGTTGCAAGCTACATTCATAAATATAATAATATAAGTAAAAACACCAAATAAAAAGACTTGTATTTCTGTGTTATTTGATGTATACATGGCATGACATCTGTACCATAGACTCATGATTTGTAATACATCTGTTACTTGAAAAAGTACAGATGCTGAGTAATATTTTATTTATGTACGTCAATTATTCAACTATAGATGATCAATTTGTTATTTATAAGAAGAATTGGGTTGGCTTTTTTTATTAATGCAAAGTGATTCTTTCAGTATTACATGCAAAGTCATGCATACACATTGACTTAGGAGTAAAATTTTGTTGCCATTTTGGATATTGAATTGCAGATATTATGATATGTAAATAACAGAAATTTTTAATTTAAATTTTTTGCACAAAATATAGTTATTTTTGTTTGTACAACAAAATGTGTAATCAGCTGAACAAAAATCATAGGAGAGTCAGTTGGCATTGTTCTTTCTTTGTGAGTAAATAACTTTTCCCCATACAATGTTCAATTTTTTCTTATAACCAATTTTTGCAATGAAAAATCACACCTAACATTAGAAGTAACATTTTAGGTCCATTTAGGTACCTTTTGATAGAAGGTATCATCTCCTTTATTCCGCAAGTTGACCAAATATGGAATAAAATTAATATTCAGTAATAATAGTACATTCCCATACAGTCATGTAGGTTTAAGTACAAGGTTTGATAAACTGTATCTGTCATGTGTTGTTTTATAACTGTGAAAAATGAGTGGTGTGTTAATTTGGAACAACGATTTATAACGAACCATTACTCATATGCATCATGCATACAATGTAGGCACTGTATAATTAGTATGTTAGAGAAAAAGTTGATGCTTAGATGAATTTGATGAGACTCTTTAATTAGTGAGAATTCACTCTTCTGTTATTAATATGCATTGTGTGAATTATATAGTGATTTATTAAACACATTTATCAGTTATTATTAACATAAAATGGTACCACAAATTTATTAAAAACATGTTCTAAAGCCTGCAATGCTGTTGGCCTACACCCAATATAATGTTGATTTTTCGTAATATATTGTGTATTTCCTGCGCTGTGAGTGGTTTGCCCTCAGATGAAAGGGAATTTATATTGGTGTAATGTAGGGTTTGGATATAGTCCGATTGAATATAAAAAGCCTGCATTTCTTCTTACATTGCAAATAGGTTAAAAGCAGGTCGGAAGTGAACTGAAGTTGATAAACTCAATGGAATTAGAATTAATAAGACAACACTGTCTATACAGTATTGAAGAAGGCAATTAGCAAATATTGATATGTCTGGCCAGAACAAATGTACATACGTACAACATAGTAACATGGGATAGTAACATGTCCTAGGTAACACCAATTTGTTATGTATCCTGTATCTCTGCCATGTTAATTACAATGTATTATTTACAGAACAAGTCGGCTTGATTGCAAATCGTATGATATAACTAGTGTTATACTCATTCGCAATTTTGAGCAGCTGTTTAACATGGTGTTGTTGTTGGAGGTGTATTGAAAGTGTGTGTAAATGGGTGTGGTTGGTCATGGATTGGGAGTGGTGTTGTGGGTGGGTGGGTAGGTTGTTAGCAATCAGTTTAGTTAGTGTCACAATTATGTGAAATGATATACAAATTAATATTATTAGCATTTTAGTAAAAGTAGGTCTAAACCATCCATAATTGTAACATTTTGCTTGGCTTGTAAAGTGGAAGAACACATATAATTCAATGAGGGTTTCACTGTACATATTTTTGTCAAATATCACAGGAATGTAATATTTGTTTTACATGTATATACCCCTATGGTAGATCCTGTTAATTTGAGATATAAGCTATTTGTTTTAGGCTTCAATTATTATAAATACAAAATGTAACTCAACAATGATACATCCATATGCCCACGCAATTACCAGGCATAGTTTGTCCCAGAAGTACTATGTAACATAATGACAGTGATACATACAGTATTTACCATAACATGGATGATTCAAAGGAGCACATGAATTATGATAAATGGGACTAGCCACACAACTTTTATAGCTGGCATGGAAGGCAGGGAGATAGAATATTGTGATAACCCATCTTGGTGATATGTTGCTATGGAAACATCTACCCAAGCTTCTGTCCACTTGTGGTTCTCATTTTTCATGTCTTCATTGCTCTTCTTGCAAAACTAAAAGGTGGTGTACTTTAGCTTGCATGTAAGTTTATTTTGACAATTTACAATGATCAAATCAACATCTATATTTCTGTTTTGTTTGCACATCAGGTACAAGACACAGCCAGTTAGCTCCCCTACCAAAAGCCCACTTGCTCAGCAACAGCACAGTCCGGCTACTCCACCGCAGACACTGAAGACACCGGTAAACAGGCGTCAAACTCAGCCGGTAACACCGGAAGAGGTGAGGTCTGCCAAGCAATTCATGGAACCTGTGAAGACATCTAGTTCTATTGCTGAAAGGTGGGTGTTTAAAGGATATTATGTTTTAGTGTGTTTTTTAGTTGTGACAATGCTGCATTTCCCATTGCGAGTTGCATTTGGCAGTTCTTCAACATGATTTTCTGCTCGAACGATAAGCTTGTTTTTGAGCTGTGTTCTTCTTTGGGTTGGGTAATAATTGTGGAAAAATGTGGGGATAAATTGCTGCTGTATTTGTTACAATGGTAAAACATATACAAAACTTTGAGCACAATAAATTAGCAGTTTCTTACAGCCAAAGTGATGGTTGATTTCGAAAATTAAGGTAACCATAATGACCGCTGAGGTTTTCTGTGATTTGAGTTATCAGTGATGGCAAATGATGCAGAAATAACCAAGTTATGAACTAAAACTGATATAAGGTACAAACCCTATTGGTTTGTACACATCATATGTGCCATGAGTTTTCACTTTTCATCAACATAACGTTTACTGTAGCACAAGCCCCATTGTCTGTGGCACTCACCAAGATTGAACATGACGAATAAGGTTATTATCATGTAGATAAGCCAATAGGGATGCAACTTTGAATCTGTATGTTCCATCAGTGTTAGGGAGGAACTTGGTTATTTCTGCATCATTTGCCTACAATGATGACACAATTAAAAGAAAATATCAGTGCCATCATTGTGGTCGCCTTGATTTTCAAAATCAGCCCTGACTTTGGCTATAAGGTCACGATTCTTGATGCCATCTTATTTATTGGACTGGTCCTAACAAATTTACAGAAGAAATATGTGATGTTATCTATTATACTGCTGACATGACTAAAGGCAGCACAACAAAACAACATTGTCCCTCTACCTAAATTCTACCCCCTCCAAAAAAAGAGAAGAATATGCCCCATACATTCATTTGGCTTTTCAAAAACAAGTTTGATCTTGAAAGGAGTCCATGATCAAGTCAGTTCCGTTGCACATGTATTATTTCAAGTTTTGCTAAATTGCATACAGTGCCATTTATACAGCAATCCTTGATGTAATACTATAGCAATAATACAGAACAACATGATTAAAGCACAAGTAGCTGTACATCTGCATGTTGTAAACTTAGTGCATCTAACACATGTATAATATAAATTTTTTGTAAGCGATATGTATATCTCTTCAATCAACAAGCCCAGAGAGAAATTGAAAAACACGCTCATATTAGATTCAACTATAGCATTCCTTCACTGCTGCCTTCTCTGATGAAATTATGTTTTCTTCAATAGCAAAATGTATTTTTGTCAATAATAGAACCACCTAGTGCTATGCCGGGAGTGTTATTATTTCTTTATTTTACGACCTTCAAAATTGATTGAATTTCAGCTAAATGTGTCTGGATTCATGTTGATTGTTCTTTTTGTAAATTGTTTTTTGAATATTTTATTTTTAGGATGCATTTTGTATTTTTAAAGCGGTTGTGTTAAAGATTGCATCCTTATGGGGGTGTGTTTGTGGTTGGGAATGGGAATGTAGATTTGCAGGTGTTACCCTTTTACAACAACAAAATGTGTGATTTTGGGTGCATTTGCCTATATAGTTTTCAAACAGCAGCAACAAAAGTCCAATTTGGGTGCTTTTCCTGAACACTAAAATATTGTTTTCTCCCACAAATTAGGGTAGGTTGGGTTAATGCCAATTTTATTTCTTAGCCTGAGTATATGTTCCGCATATTGGTTCCATACAAAAATTTGTGAAAATTAAAATGAAAAATAGAATGAATAAGTTATGATTTTGCACAACTTCAATACAATAATCTAGGTCAACTGTGTATTGTTAGGATCCCATTGCAATCACCAATATGCCATTCTATGCTATTCTTTGGGATCTCACAAACATCACCAAGCTCCTTACCTAACCTGTTGTAAACGGGAAGATATTAAACATGTTTTTGAATTGACTCAAGAATGATTTTTTTCTGTAACTTTTTTTTCCGGCTGTCAGGTAGCCATCTTTTTTCTTAATTTTATTTATTTTTCATTGTCAAAGAAGAGTAGTCAACCAACAGTATTTTGTATACAATGCACAAACAAGGGAAAATGAAGCAGAGGAAAACAGTGCTAATTTTCTGTAACTTGATTTATCAATAACCTTTTTTAAGTTGAACATGATTAATGATTATTTTTTAGAACACTGTTGGTGGGTTGGTAACATTATTGACATCATGCCCCAATAGGAATTGCCTATATTAAATATATAACATAAACAAATATGGTTTAATAGTACAAATGCAAAATTGTATGTATGTTAGCAATTGTAAGTGATTTGATGCTTGTCTTCACGCCTTTAGGAGCAAGTCCTATGTAAATGATATTGTAGTGTAATAGATAGGTTAACCTTTGACAAGATAGGAGACATGTAATGGGCAATTCCAGTTGAAATCCATACACCCCTATCATGCCTATGGAAGGCAAGACCTTGATCTTTCCACAAGGAGTGTGAAGTTCAAATGGAGTTACCTGAATGGGTGATTCCATTTAAAATATATACCCACTGTGTGAGAGATTAAGGTCATGTCTTCCATAGGGGTGTATCATGGATGTCAACTGGAATAGCCAGCCCAATAGTATTTCACACCATTATGTCTTGTGTTCATATTTACCTACAGTTACATATCTTTTGTCGTTATTTGTGTGATACAAACTTGACATGTTTACACAATTGATTATGTCAGTTACTATTTATGGTCCGCACACACTCGCTGTATGGATAGATATAATTCTATGATAATGTTTATAAATGAAAAGGCTAACCTTAAGAACCACTGAACCAATAGTGGTTTATATTTGTACTATTTTGAATATATTTGATGTCTTTTGACATTTGAATAGCTAGAGGAAAAAGGGCCCAACACAATCAAAACTGTTTTTGAGATATTTAGAAAACATCTTCAGGGGACCTTTAATATAATGAACATACATGATTACATACATGAAATGATATACCGGTACAGGTCTTTAAATATGAGCAAGAGTTGGGCCCTTCTTCCAATAATATACTGCAAGTGGCAAGTGCTAGTTCAGTAAGCACATGTGTTATAAATTGCTACAGAAAGTTGGTAATTATCTATCAATTGCACAAGTATAAGCATGCAATAATGCTAACAAGAATATTTATTGTAGTGAAAAGTAGGTTTTATGAATAAACAAAACTCCCCTTCAACCCATTATCTATAGAGAAAGGCCCATCTCCATGGAGTTGACCTTTCTTCCATGCAAACCATGATTAAGTGTACTTGCAATTGGAAGACTGTATTAGAGAGTGGATTTGGGCCCTTTCACACACAAGGAAGAACAGGCTGCTTGCAATATAATGCAAGGTCTAACTAATTGTTGTAAAAAGTGGAGTTGGGCCCTTCTTCCCCTTAAGTATTTAATTGAATTGGACATGATTGTTTCACAGTTTGTTGATCAAATTGAAATGGGTTTTAGTTGATTCTGTTTTGTGTGGGCTTCAACTTAAATGTATATATTTTATTCACTACTCCTACAGATTATCAGCACTTAAGAAAAATGGTGAAGAAACATGGAAGAATCGAATCAGGAAATATGAAGATTCACCAACCTCAGGGCCTACTGATAGGATCAATGTGATCAATAATAACCACAAAAATGTAAGTAAACATGAATATCACTATTAAATCATTACACGGACAAATTACTGTGAAATTACACAATAAAAAATAACACTGCACACAGAAAAGCATTTTGCTTTGCTTTTCAGGCATCCAAGTGACCATATGTCCAAGCACACTGAAATATTTGAAACCGCCGTTGTACGCATGTGTATACACTCTATGACCAACAAAAAATACACCTACCAAACTCAAGGTGAAAAAAGGATAACATTGATTTGATATAAATCTTTACAGTCTCCATAGTCCATTTTGTTATTATTTTGTGATTATTAATTTTCAATCTTTATGATAGGCTGGGACACCAGGTAGCATCACAGATAGATTGAAGCTATTGCAGACCAATGCAGAGCATAGCTGGAAGTCTCGAGTGGAAGAGAAAGATGTGACGCAATTCACTGTAGAAGGCAAGATGACTAAGGCTGGTATTGAAGTGAGCACAACATCACAAACACCACTCAAGAGGAGTGGAAGCTTCAAGAGCAGACCAAGGGGAGGCTCCTTTAGAAGTAAGTACATCATAGGTTTGGATGGACATTGGACATGCAGAATGTTGTCTCTTTGGCCCTTTTCAGGAACTGATCGGTAATCTTTGGAAATGAGTTCAGAAATGTGTAAATAAAAACACCATAACCAATCACACACTGGCGACAACGTATCAGATGGATATGTGGCGTGGTTTGGTTGTTCACACCAATCATGTATCACTTTACTCTTACTTACGTAGTGTATTGTATGCAGTGTCCATATTGAATATGTTTAATATGGTTGCGTATGATCAGTGTTTTTTGTAAAAGTTCTCCTGAAAAGATCTCTGGAGCATGTAGGATGTAAGTGTCTCATTTCTGTAATGAATAACATGAAAACATCTTCAAATAACAAAATTTCTGAACACTTCAGTGTTCGGTTATTGGGTGGTGATTAACAAGCGGGCAGAAGGGGCAAAGTCTCTGCCCCTTCTACTGGCTTGATGACCTATCATGGGTCAACTGTCTTGTTGTTATGTTTGTTAATCAGCCAATCAGCATGATCGCTTATCACTGCAAGAAACTTCACTTTCTTTGCCTCCAGTGGAAGAAGGAATTTAATTCAGCATCTCACAAATTTTGTGAGACAAGACCAAGGTGACATTAGCCAGTGCATATCCTACATTAGCCATTACCTGTTTCAGTCAGAATACCACCTGTACAGTAATTTCTGAGGCAGCATTATATTAAAAGAATGAGAGGCTAATATGATGAGGCTAAATACCATGTTTAATCATTGGTAAATCTTAAGTTGTATTGATCTTAATTTGGTTGATTGCTTTCACATCCACAAACCTCAGCCAGTGCACCAAATGTGTTGTGTATGACATCACAGGTGGCAGCATGGCTGAAGCCAAAACAAAATGTGTTCTGTATGACATCAGAGGTGGCAGCATGACTGAAGCCTAATTTAGCTAATCTTTTTTGCTCTTTCTGATCAGTTTTAAACAGTTTAAGAGTCGTAAAGAAAAAAAATCAATGCTTGACCTGTTGTAATGCATTTTTGCTAAATGTTTTGTTTTTCAGAGCGAGTAAATTTAGCAGGGGATGAAAAGAAAGAAGAGAAAAGTTCAAGTAGTAAAAGTGAAGAGTCATCATCAGGTAGGTCAAACTATAAGATAAAAGTGCAGCTCATGCAAGAGCAATGCTTACAGGCTCAAGTACTTATCGATTTTCACGTTCCTGTAACATAAAAACATAAGCATAATCACAGAAGAAAGCGCAGTTCATGGATGGCATACCTTATAGTAAAACCTAGCCTCAGAAATACATGTCTTTAATTACTGCATCTTTCAGGTAAACTTTCAGGCTTCACAACCTCCACAACAGATAGCAGCACCACAGATACAGAATCTGAGCCCGACTTCAAAATCATCCAAAAGAAGATTGCCATTATGAAACCAGATGACGAAAAATTCTCAGAGTTCTTCAGTAGTAGCAGTACTCACCAAGTATCTAAATTAGTGAAACATTCAACACAGGAAACCTCCATGTCAACAAGATCATCAGAATTTCACATGTCAGTTTCAGACTTTGATGCAATAACAGAAATTACAAAACCAAGGTAAGGGAAGGCATTTAATTTGTTATCTTGTTTTATTTTAGCTGGTTGATAAGATAAATGGCTGCTAGGTCACCTGGTAAATAATGATCCAGTTTTCAGTAACCTGGGTTATATTTTCAGGTGCAGGGAGGGGAGGAATAATTTGTTTCCCACAATACTCCATTGGTCAAGAAATTCATAATCTAACAGCAATCCTTAATGGACCATAGACATGGGACTCCAGAGACAAAGAAACAATCATAGAATTTTCAGCTTGTCAGCAATATTAGGGCACTGTGTCTAATAGGGGTTCCCAACCATGCAGTGGGTCACATCCTCAAAACATGGGGTATTCCAGTTGAAATCCATACATCCCCTATGGAAGACATGACCTTCATCTTCCACACAGGGAATTTTAAATGGGTTACCTGAATGGATGACTCCATTTAAAATCTACACCCTCTGTGTGGGAGGTTAAGATCATGTCTTCCATAGTGGGTATATGGATTTCAACTGGCAAAACCGAATGGAGTTGCAAGCTCCAAATTTGGGGTCATCAGCCTAGATAGAAATAGGTGAAATATAACTTTTGTTGAGACAATTTTGACACAGGGTTGCAAATGGTCTAACTTTTAGAGATTGGTCTTGTGTTAAATAATAGATTGTAAACTCCCTGTATGTACAATGTAGTATAGTAAAACAACACAACAGCAACAATAACAGTAAAAGCTGTTCTTTTCAGGTTACAAGCCCTCTCTGCACATCGGCGATCATTGAGACCGCAGCGTAGAGTTCGTCCATCTAAAAACCCGATGAAGGCATTGAAATCCCACCAGGCCGTCCTTGGCGAATACACAGAAGTGAAAATGGAACTGCCTGAAATAGAGACCAAATCACAATATAATAAAGAAAATTGTAAGTTTTATGCAAATAAATGGTTAATATACTAACTTACATGGGTGTTACTTTCAATTCTAAACCTTTCTGAAGCAATTTGAAATACTAGAGATTGTTGCTTAAAGGTAGGTGCCCCAATATATTTAAGTCATGGATTGTAACAAATCAAATATCTCTATTCTCCCTAAAACATGTCTTTGCATGAGATCATTTTCAGTGTAAAACTGATTTAAATAGTTCTGGTAGTGTGCCACCATATATTTTTCATGATATCTTTGGAAATAAATTGATTCACAGCCTAAATTTCAGGATGCTGATGAGACAATTATGATTATTATATGATATCAAATTCTTGTTAATAATGGGGTAAGTTTGATGTAGATGTTGTTGATCAAGTTACCCAGTTACCTCATGTCATGTGATCCATATCATCTGTTCTATTAAGTAGGGGAAATGCATGTGATACTAGCAAGTGTATATTTAATAAATTATTACAATAAAATTATTACAATAAACCATCCCTACTACATGTAGGTTATAGCAAAATGAGAAAGTTCATTTTAAAAATCCATGTAAATTTCTAGTTCTCACTTTCATGTGCTAAAAAGAGCTTCTTAAATGAAGAGAAAGTGAAAGCCAAGTTGCATGTCGTAAATGATACATGGGGGTGAATATTGTTGTACTTTGTCAAGGGTATCTATTTTTAATATGTGTAGGCTCAAAACATCTCCAAGAATCTATTCAGATTCACACAAATCATTTGAGGAGAGAGAATCCCTTTAAGAATGGATTCTTGCCAAATTTGTAGGCCTGTTACATACTTGGAAGTACTGCATTTGTACTTGAGGACTGATCCAAACCATCCTTAGTCAAAGGACAGCATCTGTTTTTTTACTGATTTTACAGATACTGCAGTTTGATATGTGAAGACAGATTTTTGTTGTGGCTTTATAAAGGTCAAAGTAGAATCCTTTTAATCTATTTAATGATAATCTTTTCAAGGATCAATACTGTGATTTTCACTAAAACCTTGACCTTACCAAATATTCCACATCATCTTTACATGTATTTCATGCTGATTCCATATCTTTGTATTTTCAGCATTAAACAAGAATGGCCTTCACAGTGCAGCAAAGAAAGGTCTAGCAAGCAAAGAGGACCTGTCAAGGGGAATCCAAAAACTAGTGAAACCCAAAGATGTGAGGGAGATGAAAAACTTGGGCAGTTTACTACCGTACAGTGACATTATGTTAATACAAGTCAAAGGTAAGTGTCAGAAGTATGTCACTTATTATTCATACATTGTGACTTTAATTTTGAATCATATTAAGCTTGTGTAGTGTTTTCTATGACATTTTTCACACTGCATGACTTCATCAGGAAAGCCATCAATGATCCATCATTATCACACCAGCTTCAGATCACCTTCAGTTTAAAATGAAAAGTTAACTTAATCTTGCTCTATGACTTTGGCCATGACTGAATTACTGGTACTGCTTCAGTATTTGAACAATACTGACAGCCATGATTGGGTTGAAGCCTAAAATTATTCACAAAATGAAGGAAATGCTGGGAACATATTATACTAAATTGAGAGGGAGAGCAAAAAAATTACAAATAGTGTAAACACTATTTCTGTTCTCATGAATATTGCATAAGAAAAATACTTGATGTGATTGTGATGATTATGAAAACACATCTGAAAAAGAAATGATGACATCATCTTGGTATATATTAGTGTTGACTATCATAAAAATATGAAGATACCTATGCATGTGTTTCGTTTTCAGGTCGTCGTTTTGTACAAGTGAGGTTAGTAGAACCCAGGGCAAAATCACTGAACAGCGGTGATTGTTTTGTATTGGTAACACCTCAACAACTCTTCTTATGGATTGGAGAATATGCTAATGTCATGGAGAAAGCAAAGGTCAGTATTAATGTATGTGGTTGTTGAACATCCTTACATATATATAGTGTCAATGGTCAAGTCAAAGGGGAAAAACATATTGAAGAGAAATCAAGAAAGACAAATTGAAGCAGAAGAGCAATTATTTGTATAAGAAATTAAGACTATGTACCGGTAACTCGGGATGTAACTCACTTCACTTCAATGTGTCTCAATTAGATGACCTGTTACCAATAATTACAGCTATACCACGATCAGCTCATAATAGGTGATAATTATTTGGTTTTTGTTACTGCATGAATCAATAAAGTCCCAACTAAATTAACAAAAGCATGCATCAGTCACACAATTCGCAAAGCACAGCTGTCTTTGCATTAGAAAGTCTGAAATCCAGGCAGTTCACATAAGTGCTACGCACAACTTACGCCCAGCTGTGTATATGCCATTCTATATCAATGATGTTATGAGTCCCACCCATTACGAGCTGATCAGGGTGTAGAAGTCTATGTGTATCCCATTGCCTAGTTTAGTTTCACTGGTGAACATTAATGAAAAAAGTTCAAAACAAAGATCAAACAGGACCTATTAATTTTGAATCAGACTATGTAACTGACTTCTTCACTTCACTGCTGCCAGCACTTCCTGTAAATGTCTGATTGATTGACAGCATGTACAGTTCAATTTATATAGACTCTTGGAATTGTTTGATTTGTTTATTTTCAGGCATCGGATATAGCCAAACATATTCAGACCAAGCGGGACTTGGGATGCAAATCACAGGCTATCATCGATGTAGAGGAACCACGACCAGAAACAGGCATGACACCATCAAGGAATTGGAAAAAATTTATGAAGGTTTTAGAAAAGGAAGAGCAATACACAGGTTGGTTGTAGGGTGAAGGGTGTGGATTTGTTATATTCAATCTTCCTTTTTGCACAAAGTAAATTCAAATTTGGGTAAGAAATAAGTGTGACACTCAGCAGGGTTCTCAGCCACTCTGGGATATCATTAATTGGAAAATCAAAATCCATTTTCCAGACAGGGAAACTCGGGGATTTTGAAGGAAAAAACAGCCATAATCTTTTTCAGAGTAATGACTTAGTAAACTGAAGGTTCCAGGCTTAAATTTAAATGGTCAGTGGATTATTCCCCTGCTGACTGTTATTTATTAACATTTGACAATAATAAATATAATAATTCAGTCCACATTAGTCAAAGTCAAAGATAGCAAGTCATAATAAGTTTTATTTTAATCTTGTAATCATTGCAGATGTCGGTGGCCCTGATGAAGATGAGATGCATGAGATCTACATCACAGACACTAATATGGTATACAAACTAGAAGGAGACTCTCTAGTGCCATATGATGACTATTGGGGTGCTCCACCAAAGTATAAAATGCTCAACACAAAGGAGGTAAGGCCATCCCCATACTTCAGTTGCTTGGAAAATATTGCACTTGAGGAAAAAAAAGAGATACATTTCCTAATTAGGGAAGGGGTATATTATAGGGTTATGTGACTAACTTGGCTACATAGGTGACCTATCTGTTTCATCCTTTCAAAAGCATAAATATAAGAGGAATATTTATATAAAAATTGGCTAGATTTTCACTACAAATCCTTTTGCATCTGTGTAATTGTTGTTGAAATGGTCTGTATTATTTGTGAGCAAAGTTTAACAATAGTTTTTTTGGGTGATTTTGGTACTTGCAAAATTTGTTGTATTGCTTGCACTGCATATTCTTTTATGTTACATGTAGAACTTGATTAAATTTGTTTATTTGTGCATTATCACCTTACCTACTACCGAATAGATCCACTGCAATCAACTTTTTCTAATGTTTTAAATCTATATGTATTTCTAATCAGATCATAGTGTTTGACTTTGGAGGTGAGCTCTACATTTGGAATGGCAAAAAACCGGCAAGGAGCAAAGGCAGCTTGCTGTCAAACTAGCCCAGGTGATATGGGAAAGAGGCTATGACTATACAGAATATGATGTCAACCCAATATTCCCCAATGATAAGGAAGCAAATACTATGGTGTCAGAGGAGAGACCAGAGTGGGCTCTATTTTGCAAGGTACGTTGTGATTCAGTGAGTCAACAAAATATTTCAAAAGTGGTAATTTTCTTGAGTGCAATTTTCCGCATGTCACCAATTTTGGACTTCTTTGCTTGTGTTTAAATTTTCTAGTTTGAGTTTTCTTATATAGACATGTAAAGGAACATATTTGCCAGCTGTGTTTAGTGTGCAAATTTAATGTTCTGCAAAAATGTCCACATTTAAAAAAAAAAAGTAATATTTTAGAATCTGTATTTTAAGTGAGTGCAAGCTGGCATATGCATGGGTGTGTATAAAAATGTGCCTATTATTTATTTCTAGTAGCCTACTGGCAACAGGTGGTATAGGGTGCTTGAAATATATATAGTCACATATAGTGCTTGAAATATATACTATTACATCTGATGAAATTTAACATATTATGTTTGCATACAAACTTCAAATTCATCCAAAACTGGAAGAAGAAAATAATGAAATGCTACTTTTGTTTCCTTGCCTTCCAGGCTAATCAACATATGGAGACGATTCTGTTCTCCAGTAAGTTTATTGACTGGCCAGATGATTCAAGAGTGATCAAAGCAAAGAGGACACAGGATGGACAAGATGCAGAACAGAAAGTAAGTTAAGCGCCCATATGTTTATTTATTGCACAAGTATATCAAAGGAAACTGCAGAGATCTGTAACTGCCAAACCACACATTCCCTAACATTTTTGTCATGTTTTCATGATGACCAATGTAGTACCTTACCCTTACAATAAACAAGTCAAAAGCTATAGTTTTATGTCAAGAGAGACAAGTAGAAAAATTTGGCCATTCCTGGTCACAAGGAAACTGTGCATTGGATGTGTATGGACTTGAATTTGAAAACTTTGCAGACATTTACGCTGTTTTATCATAGAGCATCACATTGATCTATTTTTGATCTATGTGTGCCCATTGGTCCATTCTTCGAACAGAATAGGCAAATAAATTTGCACTAATTCGTCGTCCGTATTCCATAGTGGCGTATAGTGTGGCACCGCGAATAAACAACTTTTCGAGAAAATCGGGTTTGAAGAAATGCCAATTTAAAATCGAGTTGTGTAAATCAGACATTCATTATATTTTGTAAATGATGTGAAATTTCTGTAGTAAACTAAATAGATTTTATTGTTATATATTTTTCAAAAGAAATAAATACATACTATTGCTGGCAAACTGACAATAAAACTATCGTCACTATGGAAAAGCGAACAAAACGCAATACCCTAACCTTACGTTAACGTCAGACGCCACCTCCGTCGCCAGATAATCCCTATGGCGTTACTTTTGTCGTTCAGTATTCCATAGTGGCGTATAGGTCCGACACGCGCACGCCACTATGACATACGATGTTTTTCATTTTTGCCGATATTTCATAATTATAAAATGTGTATAAAAAGTGGCGTATGGTCGATACGCCACTATGGAATACAAAAATGTCACTTTGTAACTATATCATACATTTAATTAATTAATTACTAATTAATTAGCTAATTATGACTGATGAGACTTAGAAAAATGAAAGAGAACATCATTAAAACATATGTGCCAATTTTCAAAAAAATTACCAAAAATCACTATACGCCACTATGGAATACAGCCGACGAATTGTCTCTTGATATGTGTGTCTCAAAACTGTTTGCATGATATTATTTGCGGTGGATGTTCTTTTTCAGTATCATTGACAGCAAAATATTTGTAAAGATTAAAATTGGTATTTTAAACTGTTTTCTTGGTTTAAAGTGAGGTGACATACACTATATACAATTTATGATTCAGCTTTCACCATATGATTGATTTGATTTGATTTGATTCAGAATGAAGCAGCAGCAGAGCTTGTTGCATTTGATGCCAAGTTGATGATTCAACCATCGCTAGAAAGACCACATCTTGTCTTGGAAGGTACCAATCTAGGAAGGGGAACAGGTAGGTGTTGAATTGAGGGGACAAATATGGGCACAGAATTGGTGTTAGCATCTTATGTTAATAAAAGCAATGTTAGTAAGACATACAATTTAAAGCATCAATTATGTAAACAAAGAATGGATCAGAATTTAAATAATGCTCACATTTTATTTTGAAGCACTCATTTGTATTAAAGTTGAAGAGAAATGGTTAAAGTGAAAGTATGCATTTGAATTATATAGTTTGCAGTGAAATAACCATTGTATGTATTTGATTGTGAATGTGATAATAGACATTTTTGATGTGTTTATAAATGAATTACACTGCAATTAATAGTTTTAAATATGTTACATTGACATGAGGAAATCTGTGTGTTTGTATTTATATTCATACATCTGGCAATGCTCTCTAACACTTACTGAAAGTGATGAAATGCGAATACTAAAATGTTGAAGCCAGTCAAGATTTTGATGTGTACAAGTAGCTATACTGTGGTTCACATCAAGTTCGGTAGTGACGTCAATGCTTTTTTGTGGTTGCACCGCAAACATGCAGACAACTAAACATGTTTGTGTGTGTGTATGCTCTGCACGATTAACTGTACATGCACAGTTTGATACTGCTCACAGAGAAATACGCACCAACGTCACTACTGAACTTAAAGAGAACCACAGTATACAATACATGCATGTTTATGTGTCATGGGGCAATGCAATAATCTGACCAGAAAGTCTATTTAAAATATGCTAAGCAATTTTAACATTTGACAACGGAAAGTTGAAGCTTGTGTATTGTTGATGCCAGAGCTGATGTTAATTAATGTGATGGATCAGATTATAAGCACCCTCATCTCACTTCATGATACCCTTACACTAACTACCATGCATGTGTTTGTTTGTTATTTTTAACTACTTCCTGAAGGCTTGGATGAGATTGCTTCTGCCAGTAATGGCACAATAGGTAAGACTAATGGCAACCCTAACCAATAGACTGTATAGTCTGTCCAACTTATGGTATAAAGTAATACTACATCATCATTACATTGATATGTGACATTATTCACTGTAAAAGTGATGATGTAACAGGATTAACTACCATAGCAATAGGTGAATACAATTTTTGAATATATCGCCCTGCACTACAAGCAACTTGTACTCATCACCTGTGTATGTCTGCAATCATAGATTGAATTCAATACTGTGCTTTTCAAAAATACTAATCTTACACGTGCGAGTGATCAGCATGATATGAATATTTTATAGAGCTACGATCCAGGGTCTTTATCCGTTCTTTGACATCCATGGTTCAATGCAGAGGTACCGTGTAAACATACTAGTGCAATGCGATATATTAAAAAAATGTATTCACCTATTGCTGTGGTAGTTAATCCTGTTACATCATTACTTCTACAGCGAATATGGCTCACAAGGTGAAACATGCAAGTTTTGCTATTTACTACACTATTATGGCTATAATGGGCAGTACCATGAACAATGAACAAACATGTTCATTGAACATGTTTGTTTACAGAGCAACTTTCAGTTCAGGCTATAAGCATTCATGTTGGTTGAATTAATACTATAGCCAATTAAAGAAAACAGCATAGCTGGGAAATTGTTCTTAACTGCTTAATTATCAACATAACTGCATTTGTTTGTTATCCACACTATTGTGTTTTGGGTCCTGAAACATTATATAGACAATTCATGTCATATAGACTAGAAGATATAGTAAAGACAGCACTTAAACATTTTAGGTGTCATGTTTTTACCTCTTACTTCAAGTTGGACAGAGTATACAACAAGATGTTTTTAAGGTCTTCACTTAATCCTTGCAAACAGATAATTGCTATGCAGGTTAAGATAACATTTATTCACAGCAGCTTAGATTGCTAATACCTTTAACAAAATAATACTTTTGTCTACATCTTTTTAGATGGATTAGGTTAGATTAGATTAGATTAAATAAGATTAGATTAGATTAGTACTCATAATTATTATCATATAATGTTATATAAATACATTTCATATTTCGATGATAACATGATTGTAATGCTGGTTCTCAATCCACACATACATATGTTTCATTTTCATTCCCTCCCATAAGGATGCAGTATTGGTTTCCCTCTCCAACCATGAAGGGGAGAGGTAATGATGATAGTGTGCCCAGAGTGATCCACTGCTGGCTGACTGGCTGCTACATCAGGGTTGCCACAATATTAGCACCAAAGAATAGCACCATACCATGGGGAGTGGTGCTCAAGTAGCCGAAATTCCAATCCTTAAAAAAAATCAAATATTTTGATGCTTGAACTGAATTTAGCAAAAAAATCACCCAAATGGGTGGCTGATCACTTGATTGTGTGCCCAACATTCCTGTACTTCAAGATTGATCAATGTAATGATTAAAACGCACTTAAGAGAGGGCAAATCAAAAGGAAATTACTATAAAAAATCTCAATGTCTTGAAATTTCCAAAGGTAGCCTAATTTTACCAAAGGTATGGTGACTTTTTGTGTAGTGAGCCCAATTGGGTGGATAAAGCACTCTTGTGGCAACCCTGTTACTGCTGTGTGAATAGGTGTTACAAATATATATGCAATATCTCTCTACATATTTATGCAGTTTTGTGGGCTAACAAATTAATGTGCTTATAATGGGTCAAAACACATCCATCAAGGTGGGTTTGCTGATCAGATGAATTGGTATAGACATTTTAATGATTATTGTGTTTATCAGAACATTTTAATTTCATAAAATAAATGTTATTTTGTGATATTTGCTTGCTTTGCAAATTGATTGTGGTATTGCTGTGGTGTAAAATCTTATTGGCTTGTTCAGATAAATAAAACTAGATAGATTTAAACCAGACCTTTCAATATTGCATCAAAATGAGAAGCAAGCAATGACTGGTCATTACTACAAACTAAGGTCACCTGTTGGAAGACCACTATTATTTGGAATTACACCAATCTTATTAAATAATTTGTAGAACCATAAAGAACAAGCCCAAATGCTGATATTGAAAAAGTACCAAAAGTTTCTATCCTGCCTGCATTTTAAATCAGATATAAGTAAAATAAATTGGATAATGAAGAATGATTCGGCCTATATGCTTCACCATAGCAGGGTGTAAGACAATGGGAGAGACAAGTAATATATGAGGGGATCGGAAATAAACAATATAAGCCTGAGAAATTGTGATTTTGTGTGACATTTTAGGGGTTATAGCAAACTGCCAGTTTGCTTGAGCCCCTAAAACGTCATTAAAATAAATTGGGTGTAAAAAAGATTTAGTTTTGTTAAGAGATGATTGTGTATTTGATTATTTCAGACAATATTTTTGATTGTGAATTTATTTGCACCTTATCATTAGTTGGAACACTATCATGTAGTATGTGTATGTGCACTGTAGAAAACTAGCAATACAATCATGTATTTCTATTCTATATAACTCATTGGGTGAAGTGGATATCAATGACAATAGTATTGCCATCATATGTCAAATATATCATGGATATTATGGTTTGCTGTTTTCTCATGAAGAAAGTGTATGCTGTGATTTGAGCACTACATAAACCAGTAAAACATTCGAGTAATCATTCAAAATTGGCAACTACGCCACAAAAAATGACAAAAATTTACTCACTTTGGTATTTTTTTTATTGATGGATTACACATGACGGAAGGTTTTAATTTTAAAAAAATGAATGCAAGTATTCATAATTGTGACATAATCAAACGATCAAACTCTTTTGCATTTCATTGTTTCCAGCAATTAAAAACAAGAATAATCATATTTGAGAAACAGTAACTCCTTATTAATTCAACTTCCACAACATATTGCCACCTGGATGTACAAGGGTGTGAAATTGAAGCTGAAAAAAAAAATCACCCAAAAAAAAAAATGTGTGAAAGATGACTTAATTTGTTTGATTGCATCACAATTTTTTACATACCTCTCATCGTTGAAAACAAAGCTCTATATGTAATTTCAATTTGTTTAATTTTCAGCTCATTTTGACAAGATTGAAAGAAGAGGCAACCATATATCTACATTGTCAGTGGTTGTATGGCATATATTGGAATATGAGCATAGTATCATGCCCAATGAATGTTTTGGTCAGTTCCATGAAGGAGATACCTATGTAGTAAGATGGCAGTACAGAGTTGAGAATACAGGTGAGTTGATATACTATGCAGATTTTCTCTGAATCCATGGTTATTCTACAAAGAAAATGAAATGGATAAGCTTATAATTATTGCCAGAGAGAAATTAATATCCTAAAAAAAAGATGTGTAATCAGTACAAATACCATTGTTTGGTGCATATATGGAGTCTTAATGCAAGAAGACCCCATCTGTAATAGCTGCCAGGTGTAAACTATAGAATCATTGTGCTGAAATTGTTAATATGGCAGCTATTGCAGTTAGGGCCTTTGTGCACTACCACTTTAATATATACTCCTTATAACTTGTGAAAAATGCTGATTACACTACCAGATTCCTATTGAGGCCGCCTGTACAGGTACACCGTTGTCAAGGTACTTGGCTGGTACTGTGCAGTACCAGTGTAGTACCAATGAAGTACCAGTGCCATACATTGCTGGTGGGTCCTGCAGTCAGGTACCTTGGCGATGGTGTACCTATGCAGAATCTTGTAGTGGAGATTGAGTGTATTTTGGATGTCAAATATCTGTCCAAATGGGAGTAGAAGAGTACACAGACTGAAATAATGTATTTTCATCTGAGTGAATAAACAAGTCTTTTTCTAAGCATTACATTTTGAGGGTAGGTTCTACAACATGGGCTATTGCCATAGATGAACAGTAGACCAGTTCTTTAATTATTAAACAAGTTCGTTTGTTACTTTTGTCTCTGTAGGAATGAGAGATCTGAGAGGTAACCTATCCAAACGAGGCATTGGCCACGGCAGGGAACGTTGTGCTTACTTTTTCTGGCAAGGTTCAAAGAGTACCATCAATGAGAAGGGAGCATCAGCATTAATGACAGTAGAACTTGATGATGAGAGGGGACCTCAGAGACAAGTTGTAGAAGGGAAAGAACCTGCAGCATTCCTGCACCTGTTTCAAGGGAGAATGGCCGTTCATATTGGGAAACGAGAGGAGGAAGAAACAAACACAAAAGGTGAGTTGATAATACGCCTTTTCAGCAGACGAACGGAAATATTCGGAAATTAGTTCAGAAAGATGTCATAAACAACACAACCAATCACATATTGGAATAGCATGGGAAGTCTGACTTGTTCTTCTCAAGTGATAATTTTGTGTTATTATACATTGATTGTTGAAAGTATTGAAGTTGGGACAACAAGAAAGTAATACTACAAAAACAATATTTATGCTATTAATAGTACTGCAGACTAAGAAATAAAGAAATGTCCTTCAAATGCTTGAAAGTTTAGAAATAAATGGATGAAGTATCAAAAACATGCTTTCTTATTCCTCTGGATAACACAAATCAGTTTTAAAACAAAGTTGCCATTTTTCTTCACCCCAGGTCTATACAGGTTATACTGTGTGAGAGGGGAGCATATAGAAGAAGGTTTTCTACTTGAGGTCAGTTGTGACATGAACCAACTCCGATCCAGAACCTGTTATGTGTTATTAGACTTGACCAACGTGGACACACTCAAGGCTGCATCTATACATGTATGGTATGGAATGAAGGCATCACCTGCAACAAGAGAAGTGGCAATACATTGTGCCAACCAGATAATGCAACAGTGAGTAGAGTAAAAAAGGCAATGATTTATAGTGTTTTATGCACAGGCATAAACCCACAAGCTTCAGGTATCACAATACTAATAAATTTCCCTATACTTTGTGTACAAAATAGCCTCTATTCAAATGGCTCTACCTACCTTACGAAGCGACTCAATTTTTCGAAGTAATATTTTCCTGAAAGATAAACAAATAAGCAAGTAAACAAACAAAAAGAAATATATTGGTGACCATTGAATTTTTCGAACTACTGGACCGCGAAGATTATCAAGTTTGTTCACTAATTTTCAGAAAAGCGCCACTTGTAATATTACCTAGAAACTGGCGTCTTGAGAAATGCATTTAAAATCTGAATAAAAGCACAGAGTCTTTTTAAATCTTGGCAGATGCTTGGATTCAAGCCTACATTTAATACCTGGCACAATTTTTTCACAAAATCTGCCAATTTCTTTTTGATTTTTGATATTGATTTATGGTTAACTTTTACCGAAATGCAAAAACACTGCATTGGGACGGAAAGTGTTTAGAGACATTATTTGGTGATGTGAAATCTTCAGCACACTTTCAAGGAAAAGAGTAGTTCAGTTTTTCATTGGTGTAGTTTTATCAGTTTTTGCAAATACAGCATAAAGGGGTGTGTGGGTAATCTCAAATGTGGAAGTTCACTTCATTTAAGCATGCAAAAGTGATGTATTTTTAAGAGTGGATGGTCAAAGTTTTCTTTCATTTGAAACTAAGTCCCTCTTGATAGGTACCAATTTGGTCTGCTGCTTTGTGTAAATATATTTATTTATTTGTGTGAAAATAATACTTCTACAAAAATGATAGCAAATGTACCCGGTATGGCGTTAAAAACAAATACACAACATCCACAATTGCCTAGTACTTTGAATTAATTTTTGTGGGGGGGGGGGTTTGTATGTGTGATAATTAATGTTTCAATGTTTTCTTTCAAAAAGAGCTCCCATTTAACACGATTCTTATCATTCATCTTGTTTCAGTAAACCGATGGAAACTGGCTTGACTTTAGAGTGCAATGTATCATTAAAAGAAATGCAAGAGGGTAAAGAGAACCATATATTCAGACAAGCCCTTGGAGAAGATAGAACAGCATATGACTCAGCAATAGATGGTAGGTTTATTTGACATGAGCTTTATGTTGAATCAAAAGTAAATCTTGCTTTGTTTGGTTGTTTATCTATGTTGGACCGTAAGGGACACACGCTTGGGTCTATGGAAAATACATGGTCTAGACCCATGCAGAATGAACAAGCATGCTGGCCCATAGAGATAAAAGTAAGAAAAAGAAAGAAGCAAAGAAGGCCACTCCTAACAATCAATATAACTAGTTTGCTTTTAGCCCTTATGTCACGAGATAAGACACTAGTAATTCTTATCCTGTACCCTTTACAAGGGCTAAGAGTCCATACCATATTAATCAAAGATAACCCTCCATAACTTGATATCCAAAAATCATACCCCTTATATACATATTGATTTAATCTTCTTTCAGATCCTTTAGTATATGATTACACACCAAGACTGTTCCATTTGAGCAGTGCCTCAGGGATGTTCCTTGCCAATGAGGTGCTTAACACATATAGATCTGAGGAGCATGTTGTGCCTTATCCTTTCTACCAGACAGACATCTACAATGTACATCAACCAGGTAGGCATGACTCGATAATCTCTGACTCGATTAAAGCAGTGGCATAGATTTCTTTTTGACATTGTGGGGATGGGGTTGGAAAACTTTTCTTGAAGTATAGTGAATCCAGTACCTTTGTGACAAAATAAGTTTATGGTACAAATGCGCATGAAGCGCACAGATATGGTGTAAAAGTGGAATAAATTCGAGCAAAGCATGCAAAAGTTGGCACATTTTAGGCTAAAATGCCCAAATATGAGGGTAATTTGGTCATAAATGTTCATACATGCATCAACATGTGGGGGGGTTGTATGGACCGTCCCCCTATCAAAATATTAGGGGTATTTTTATCCCTCCAGGATCTTTGCCTGTGGATTAAAAACACTTTAAACTTGGTTAAATTTATCTTTTAGCTATTGGCACAAATCTTGCGCATCATTTTGTCTTCTATTAACTAGCAATTTGATGCTATAGATATGGATCCTTGTTTAGGTGAGGACATATAGGAAGCAATGTACAATGCTTGTATTTGCAGAGGGTGGGTAGGAAGGTTCTATGATGAATTAGTTGCTTCTCTTTCATTTGTTTCTCTTCTCTTCCTTATTTTTCTAGAACGGAAGAGTATGCAAAACCTTTTCATCTGACTACTGCATTTGTCAGAATATAAAACTAATATTTTCGGTTTGTTTATTTTCAGCCCAATTCTTGTTTGACAACCACTATGAGGTGTATTTATGGCAAGGTTGGTGGCCAGCAGAGGACATTGAGGCAGAAGGTGCTAATAAGACAGGCTCAGCTAAGAGGAGATGGGATATAGAAAGAAGATGTGCCATGGAAACAGTCATGCACTATTGCAATGGTTAGTGTTTCTAGACCTTTGCAAATGTTTCTAGATTGTTGGTGATGTCATTTTAGTCCTTAATATGGCTTTTGAATGTGCTTAACTGTACTCTGAATAGCCTTAGACCATTTACCATCCACCCAATCTTTATGACAAGTATTTTGATTTTACTGGGACAGGAAAAATAATGTCTTATTATTAAATAGTAGCACTTTTAAAAAACAGTGCATTTTGAACTCGATGGACCCTTGCTAGTTTACTGGTGTCAAATTTAAATGGGCAGTTTTATTAGAATGACAGATACAGGTTAATTTTTAGGTAATATTGTGCCTGGGATCATTTCATATTTCCCCTTTAATTTCAGTAAATTAGATATATTTAAAGATGTAATTTTAGGAATAACTAATTAATTTCCGTACTTCAGTAATCATTCTTACTTTGTGTTTTATATTCTAATTGCAGAAAAGAATGCCAAAAATCCACCCAAGGCGTACCTTGTCCATGCTGGTCTGGAACCCCTCACCTTTGTTAATCTCTTCCCATTCTGGTATCACAGAGAAGATATAGCAGAACTCAGCATACAGGTAGGTATTTTATTTGGTACCTATGGCTAGCTGAACCTCTAAAGTTGGTTTTTTAAACTTCCGTGGTCGGGGTACGCGCTGGTGAATTGCGATCGCGTAAAAGTGACAAGGTAAGCCTACTACGCTACCGAACAGACAACCAATGGGTCAACCGACTTGTTGTCAAGTGCGTTGATCAGCCAATCAGCGTGATTGCTTATTTTTTCTGTGTGTACGCTCGTAGACGCTTGGCGCACAGCTCGGACCACGGAAGTTAAAAAAAATTAACTTTAGTGGGTTTTCGTTGGTCATTTGGTTCACTGATAAGTAGTGTCTCAGATTCAATATTGCACAGTTGACGTTCCATAAAAGTGGGGTACACTCAAGAAAGCTTTGTTGGGACTGATTCTGATGAGTGACAAATGTATAAATACACAAGAGCACAAATCAATAGGAAATTGGGTAATTAAAATTACTAGCGGTCACCCGTCTTTCGCTGTCAGGGTCTTTCGCGGTTGGTAAATTTTGTATATTTTGTGTACATGTAAATGTTTTATTTAATGTGATTAATGGTATGAGAGGAGATTATCATTTAGAACTTAGAAGTATTATATTTAGTATCTTTTCCATATAAATCAATGGCTTGAAATTAGATCATTGATCAAAGCAAGTCTTCTTGCCACCATATCATATCCACCGTGAGAAGTCTTGCCCCTGTGGGATGCTGGCCGCTCTGATATTTAAGATTTTTATGCATTTGTTTCTACAGTACTTTTTAGCCCATTTTGGACAAATTTGTTGTACCTTTTAGCTCATTTTTTATCATTTTCATCCAAGTTTGTCCCCCACCTTGAAATGTACCTTGCTGCCCCCGCCTCCTGCACAAGTCCTGGCTACATCACTGAGCAGATGAAAACAATTTTATTCACATCCCTCTTGGCCCCTGTGGCCTGCTGGCTGATCTGATATTTTAGA
Source organism: Amphiura filiformis (assembly GCF_039555335.1). Taxonomy (NCBI): domain Eukaryota; kingdom Metazoa; phylum Echinodermata; class Ophiuroidea; order Amphilepidida; family Amphiuridae; genus Amphiura; species Amphiura filiformis. Next base: position 72,688,545 of record NC_092633.1, read on the forward strand.
TTTCTATGCATTTGTTGTACTTTTTATTTTTTAGCCCATTTTGGATAAATTTGTCGTACTCTTTTAGCCCATTTGCGACAACCCCCCCATGAAATTTGCCTTGCCCCCCCCCCTCTCTCTCTCTCTGAAAAAGTCCTGGCTACACCACTGTGCAGCTGAAACATTTTTATTCACATTTCCTTACACTCTATTTCATATAAAGTTATGCTCATACATTATGCTGATAACATAGCACTACCACAAAGCAGAGTAGGCCTATTCATGGTAAATAAAATTCAGTGGTTTGATAAGGCAAATAGGCAATTGGATCAGGACATTTAATATGAGACGTTGACAAAGGACATTTCAGCCTTTTGAGTAAATGTTGACAGTCACCCTATGATCTGTTCCTATGGGAAGTCTCAGTGCGCCACAACTGAGCCCGGATGTCGCCAGTGCCACTATTGAGATATGCTCAATCGAACTTAACAATAAACAATAGGAAAGAAAGGATTTATTGACTGTTTTATTGATTTTTCACTACTTAAATGTCAAGTACTATAGACATGATATACATCATTTTAAAGCTAATTTCAAGCAGAATATTTTGGTTGAATATCTCAAAAATGATGATTGGCGACATCCGGGCTCAGTTGTGGCGAGGAGTCACATATTAAGTAGCCATTTATAATTAACTGTAAGATACACTATGTCTGCACTGCTATAGGAAAGTCTGGCCACTCGGCTGATGCTATATTTTAACTGCTAGAGATCTATGTGAAACTATGGCACTGAAAATCAGGGTAACACTGAAAAATTACTGGAAACAGATAGCACTGGAATGAGTTATTTTGTTATTTAGGTATGCAAATGACCATTGTTCAACAACACTGAATAATGAATTAAAATGTCTCTGAAATCATTGGTCATTCATCATTAATCCCACTGAAATGGATATTACTGCTCTGGGTTATTAATCATTATAGCAGACAATAGCCATTTGCCGCTTTGCCACAGATTTATTCAGTCAAAGTTTACATTAGGGATAATATAACATGTCATCGCGAGTGAAATAAATATGTTAAAATGCATGTAGTATCAAATGGATTTCTTGTGTTTATTTTTTAGGATGGCAAGCAAGGATCTCGTGCAGTGTTAGTTGAAGATGTTCTTCAAAGACTAACAAAAGCCAGGTACTCATTTGAGGAGCTACAGGAGAGGCCATTACCAGAAGGAGTAGATCCACTCAAAATTGAATCCTATCTGGAGGATGATGAGTTTGAGGTATGTCAGTAGTAGTCAATATAGACACTTTCAATGATATATATTCTTTGTCAGTGGGAATGGTCTAGTCCGTAGACACATAACTTGATTGGACAATCGCATGATTTTGAGTGTCTTCTATCAGGCTGTAGACGACCTCGTATCATCATAAGTATTGATAATGTGTAACATGCTTGTAGAGGTGCGCGTTGTATGCATATACCTAGTGTGTAATACTTGGCAGTATGTGAAACTGAGGATGTGAAGTTATACACACCCCACACCCACACACACACAAATCTCTGAGTAACTGATGCACTATAATGATGCACTATAATGCAGACATCCGCAGTATCTTCATGGTGTTTCTAGATAGAAATCGGCATAAGAACAACGCAAGCATTGTATATGTGTCCCTATTTACACAACATTTTGTAATATATCTGTCCTTGATTAATGGTCTTTACATTAACAAATTTACCCCCTCACCCAAATACAAGTAACACATGAAACAGCAATCACACATGTCTACCTGTGCTTATTTCTTACTTTAAAAAGAAGTTTGTGTTTTGTTTATTTTTACTCTACAGACTATACTAGACATGAAGAGAAATGAATTTTATGAGCTGCCAAACTGGAAGCAAATCGACATGAAGAAACGTGCCAGTTTGTTTTGATGACGGTGCCATATCTCTAACAATAACTGCGAGACAAGATCGGACAATTATTGTTTTAATAAGAATAATTCTAATGTGCAATCTAAAGCAAATAAGGTCACAATGTAATGATTTTATATTCTACTTTTTTTGCATTGTTATCGTTGAATCATATAATGCAATAATGGCTATTAATTGTCAGGAAATTGAGGATATTTGTGCAACCAAATATATTAGGACCTCTTTTGCAAGTAATTGACCAAGATGCCTTGTTTTGTATCCAATTTCCTAGAATTTGTATCGATGTTTGATACATTTAAGTATGTGCATCTCGATAGGGTAAAGCTTATTAGTATAGGTACAGTCAGTCCACTCTGAAGTACAAAGTACCGACATGGACGCACACATTGTGCTGACTTTGAAGGTACGCATACCTGCAGCCGAGACGCAACACTGCACACTGTTTACGCGATGTATACGCGCACATTGTTACTTTGTACTTCAGAGTGGACAAACTGTATGCTGGATATGTTGGTTATGGAGGGGCACTCTTAAACATATCACTTCTGGCTTGAAAGTTTTTCTCGGCATAATGTTTGAGTCGAACAGAGTAGAGGAAGATGGCCTTTGACCTTTGACCTTGCCATAGAAAGAAAATTACCAAGTTGCATTCTTGAAAGGAAACGAGAAGTGAAGTTTTTATTTCTTGTTGTCAGTAAAGATGTCTGCAAAAAATACTATGCTTCACTTTTGTTTCCTTGAGGAATGGGCATACGATCATATTGCTTTGATATGATGTAAGTTTCTATGATGCAGCTGCTTTACTTAAGTACCAATGTGCCGTGTTTGTGAACAAGACTCACTTTGACTTCAGGAAGTTTGAATTACACACACAGACTCACGAGCATAGCATATGAGTCATCCCGTTGAGGGGCCTCAAGCCCAATTATGGGGGCAATGGCTTTTGTTTCAGGAATTTAGAATGGAATTTTTAAATTTTTCACTTTCACATGTATGACAAAAGAGCAAATAAATCTAGAGAGTGATTACAACTAACCTATATACTCTGTCAGTCAAATGTGAATATTGTAGGATGATTTTGTTGTATTGATTGAATCCAATAATGATATAATATAGTACTGCAAATAACAACTCATCCGCTCTTCCACTTGTATAAACATTTTAATAATAATTGAAATATTTGTGTAGATATATTTATTGTTACTGTTTATGAATACTATCGGAATTCTGTTAGAATTCATGTTTGTACACAGATGCATGACCGTGCCACATTTTAATAACAGTCACATGTTTCTTACCAGATCACAAAGTGACCTTGGAATTTTGAACTTTGACCCCTGAACCTTTGTCCCTGTTTGAGGAATTTGTGTGAATTTGTGTGATTTGTTATACATGTATCCTTCAGCCTTGTTTTATATAAAATTTAAAACTGAAGAGAGATGAATATAGTGTGGGAATTCTCATTTATATGAACAACATCTCAGTGATCAGAATGGCCATTTGAATAAGTAGAAAGGTAATTAAATAAACCTCAGAATTGTCATATATTGCTATTTGTAAGCTAAGATGTGCTGTGTTTGAAAATGTTTTTCCTTTATAGCTGAATTCAATGACCAGTTGCTAGTAATGAATATTTGATTATTGATCAATATTGATGAGCAAGAAGCTCATGTTGAGTGATCAATTATTCATCATTAGCAACTCAACTTTTGATTTGGTTTGAAAGGTTTTACTAGATGACTGTATAACTGCATCTCAAAATGTTGTTTTTGCCTTATCCTAAATATGTTGCTCAAACATGCACTGTTTGTATTACGGTAATTATCATCTAAAAAAACCCAATTATTTCAGGGAACTGAAGACCTTTTAAGTAGCTTTGTTGTTTTTAAGTGGGTTCAAATTGTACAAATGTCAATAATTTTCATATGTGAACCCATGACTTAAAAACAGCAAAACTTGCTGAACTAAAAATAAGCCAACCAATCTGTGTCATCTTCTAATAAATTCACAATTAGGTAAACACTGCCATTGCATGCATGGAACTGCCATGTAATAACTCAGTTAATAATGTTGCTGTTTATTTTTCACACAAATGCGAAAAAAGCAAGCTAAGTGACTGTATGTTATTCTATATATATTTATTACTATTAAAGTATTGTGTGTGATGTGGCATGCTTTCGCTAAGCTGCTGAATTCCTAGCTCATGGTGCACATTTCTATTTAACTTGCCTCGTTTATTTTTGTTATAAAGTGTAATCTTTTTGTACGCATCAAAAGTGACCTGGTTTGATTCACTTGATCTAGTGGTGACAAAAATGAAGTTATAAATAGGCAGCAAACTTAAGCAAAAGAAATTGTACCATGATAATGTTTGTAATTTCACAGTTAAGTTTACAGAACTTTTGGGTATTCCTTACTTGGAAGTTGTATTTACAAGAGCAAATTAATGTTAGATACATCTCAATTTTAAATGTCTGACATTAGATCAGGTGATTAGATATGGGTCCAATTAATTATCAAAGTGTGATGCCAATTAACCTATTTACAATTAATTCAGGGTATACCTGGGCTCAGTACAAACACATGGTCAAATGAACACTAGTTCAAAACTTGGGTACAAACTTGTTCGCTGAGTACTTAGAGACCAGTACAAGTACTACTCAAGTTTAAATACTGTTAGTACTCAAGTGATTCATTTAGCACATTGTTTTAGTTTTTGAAGAAGAGCTGTGACATTGAAGCATAGCATTGTATACCTACATGCCCATACCTTCATGCTATGCAAAAATTAAGAATATGAAAAGGTTCATTTTTTACCTAATAGCCAGAAACTGATTAACCCTTATGCCTTAGGTGGGTTTTTTTTATGTTGCCCATATGTTGGCCCACGGAGACACACAGGTGGGTGGGGGTTAGCAACATATTACAGCACCCTCCACAGCCACTATACCCATAGATTACCTGTAAGACACACAGTTCAAAAGATGTCCCACACATTAATATCAACCTAAATTAGTTCCTAAACTTTGCATATGTTTGTTAGTCAGAGCTTTTCCTTCAATTATAAAATGTGTGTTCTGTGAAACAAAGATGAGCATGAAAAAAAACATGGTCTAGTACTTAACCCAATGTTAAAAACAGAGTAAATAAACATAATTAAGACAAAAAACTATATTGTTGTCTTTTCTTCCAAGCCCTAGCATGCTCAATTTGGTGGCAAGGAATTTGATGTGCTGTATTTTAAAATAAATATATTGCGTCTTCCTTTTTTGTTTGTTTGTTATATATTTAAATAATAATTATTTAAATATTTATATAGAGAGAGTATGTAGATTTTAGCTTTTCTGTCTTGTATAAATTACTTGTAGTGTACTATATGTTCTTTTCCATGTAGATTGTGTGGGTATAATATTGCTGAAAGAGAAAGAATAATGCAAATAAGATCATCTTATCTTGTTATCAATAATTATGATATTTATCTAGCTATTCTTAGACCTATTTTGTTCTTATTTTAACATAACAGCTCTATTGGTAAAACTTGTTGTCATTTTGTTGTGCCTTGAAATGATTATGTAGTGTTGACAATATCAAATGAATGAACAGACTGTGTCATTTTAGATGCACACATAATTACATGCATCCGCTGCATCAGGTATGTGTCCAGTAAGTTCTGTGTACACATGGTTCAGTGGCAGGAAAACAAGCCTTCGTTCGCCATGCTGTGTTCTTTCATTTGATATTATTACTTTAGCATAATAATTACAGCATAATGCTATATGTCTAGTGTAGTCAGTGACATGCAACAAGGCCTTGGTGTATATCTATGCAGTGTCATTAACCTGATGTATGTGTACGACAGAGCTTTGAGTGAAAACCCATGATTTGAAGCTTGAAATTCACTCTGACAACCCCCGACTGCACTTGGCATAAAACCTTACAATAAAGGGAACCCAAATAGCATAGTACCAGTGGTACAGGTCACTTAACTTTACACATTCACCAGTAATAAAGATCAGACTTACGTTGGATATTGTAATACGCTTCCCAGATAGAATATGTAGTTCAACATGTAGGTCCAAATTAAAATCTTTTTGTTATACTTATATATCGTGTAGAAGGCACTACAATGTTTATTTGTGATTTTTTCTGACTACAAAGCTTATGTCATATATTATATATTTTAATTATTTAAAAAAATTGCATTTAATACTATTATTCATTGAATATACATATGAGAAGCTTAAAAAGCGTAGAGTGATGATTAATCATAAACAGTAAGGTGTGCTCAGTCGGGTTTGATGTAAATGGAGATTTTTGTATTTTTTATTAAGTGCAAAGTTCTGTTATGGACTTTTTCTTTAAGTTCAAGTTCAAAGATATGTTAAAAGGCAAATCATGTTCAACTCACATATTAAACTTACACGTCAATGTGCCCAAAGTGCCAATACGCATGAAAAACTAGAATGGAAAGAAACATATTTCTTTGTAAACTTTCTGTTAAGTTGAGAGCGATGTGAAATACATTTGACATGAATGATACCTTTCATGTGGCATGCTGAGATGAATCATAGACCCTGAAGTCTTTTTCAGGTTCTATGGATGAATGATACCTGTCATGGGGCATGCTGGGAGGCTAAATAAGTGGACAGTTTCAAGTTGGCAATGTTATTTTGGCATTTATTTAAGAGTAAACATCCCAGGAGTGTAACTGATTTTCAAAGTTGTTGGCACTAAATATTTACCAGTGTTTTTATTCAGCAGGTCAGTAATTTACAAATACAGAATAAAAATGTGACTTTTTATAATTCTTTCTAGCCAATTCAGTATGACAACTAAATATAAGAGTATTATGAACATACAATCAAAAATACTGATTTTATTTAAAGGAATTTATTGTCAAAATAATGATCAGAGTATGAGCGCATGTGAGAGGTTTGAAGCTTGTGAAAATATATATAAATTGTATAAAAAAGCTTAAAAATGTGTTATATTGTGAAAGCATTGATTTCAGTGTTTTATACTTAGAGATTTGTATTTGTTAACAGTATATTATGACGAGGAATCACATAAGCACTGTTAATTGTTTTTAAATGATTATAGCAAATGATACTTCTTATTGAAATGTCTTTGTAATAAAATTGCACTGTTATATTAGTACAACACTGTGTCGTGCCTCATATTTCACTGCTTCTCGCATCATCTAGTTAATGGATACTGTTACCTGCACATCATATCACAAATTGGGAGCGGGTGCGGTGGGAAAGGTCTCCATTCCCTCCACTGAAGGAAAACTGGGTAAAAAATGATGTAAAAAAACCTGAAATTCCCTCGACTGGTTGTGATCCCCCTTACTGTTGGACAAAAAGAGAGGAGGGGTTCATGGCACCTCTCCCTCTTTTTACATTTTTGCATATATGCTGCCAGATATGGTAACAAGTCACTTTCTCCAAGTCCAAAGTCCAACTTTCAAGTCATCTCAACAAACACAAGAATATTTTAATTTTTTTTAAATTGTCCAGTCAGTTGAATAGCATTCAAATAATGTTGGGCTATATAAAGATAAAATGTTACAACACATTTTTTATCAAAAAAACACTACCTAAATGTTCTTATCATGTTAACTGTGTTAAAACTATATTTTATTTTTACAGAGAAGCAACATGGTGTGATGGTTGGGGTAGAATAAAATTTGAAATAAAAAAACTATAGAGACATCAAGAGACTTAGTGATCACTATAGTGTGGGGTGTGTCCGTAGATTGCTCCAGGTTCATAAAATTTGGTGTCCGCCTCTTCCGTGGCAAGACAAAAAATGTCAAGGTCACTTTGGGGTCATCCGGGGTCAAATTTCCATAGCAGGTTTATGAAATTTGGTGGGAGCAACTTGTAGGTAGGTCTATATGAAAGGTGGTTGGAACGATAATGACTCTGAACAAATTGCTCGCAACTGGTATCTCCTGATTAAATTATCAATCGCCCAAACCAGTGATCGCAAAAGCAGGAAAGACTAGTGGTTCGAAAACTGCTTTGTTTTTAAGTTACCTGAACTTGTACAGAAAGATACTCAAAAGGGTGTTAAGGTGAGGGGTCATCATGGGTCCAAATATCCACAAATACTAACAATTGGTCAAAATACTTCCTGTGGGAAGGACCAAGTGGGGTATCAAGGACAATAAGGTCAAAGGTCATCACCCATGGGTCGTGTACATCATTTTTATGAATTTTCGGAAAATGAAGATGAGAATTAGTGACTGTAATTGTGTCTGTGGGCAGTAGCGTAGCTTGGATTTTTGTCAGGGGGAATCCATGTTGAGGGGCAGGGCCCAACTTAGTCCTCAGTACTGATAATGAAGAAGAGAAGGGATAAAAAGATAGAGAGAGAGAGAAAGAGAGAGTAAAAATCACATGGCTGTGGGGAGGGACTCAATCAGCCCACCCAATTATTTCAGTAAGGAGGGTTCTGAAAGTGAAGCAATAAACATGACTTCCGGAGCCCTCCTTACTGAAATAATTGGGTGGGCTGATTGAGTCCCTCCCCACAGCCATATGATTTTTACTCTCTCTCTCTCTCTATCTTTTTATCCCTTCTCTTCTTTTAGGACCTAGGGGTCAATTTTTATGACCCCCCTATCAGCCATGATCAAGGGCAAAACATTTTACGATCCCCTATCTTGGGCCTAAAATTTGTATGACTTTAATAATTTTATAACCCCCCTATTTTGGGTATTAAAAAATTATAACCCCCTATATTTGGTCTAAAAATCCTATGACCCCCCATGACTCCCCCCTCCCCCCCCCCCTTCCGAAGAAAATGACAGCCCCCTAAAGTGGAGCGTACGGGCCTGGGCTTGACTGAAATGTTTAGTATCCCAATAAATTGGAACGTTTAACAGTGTGGTGTGCCCCTTGGCTAGCTATGCCCGGGTAGCTATGGGCCTGGGCTTGACTCTAACAGTGTGGTGTGCACTTGCCCAACAAATTGTTTGTCTATGTTTAGGGGCCAGATTAATTTTTTTTAAATGTGTATTTTTTGATGTACTGTTGCATAAATGAATCATTAAAACATACGTAAAAAAAAAAAAATAATAAAATTGCACTACATAGGCCTATGGCTTCAATTCAGGCTTTACTTTATAAAATGTTCCCCAAGAAGACATGTGTAACATCATGCATGACATAGGGGCCTAAATAACATTACATTTTCAAGATACCAGAAAAGTCTTTCAATTGATGTAAAAGGAAAAACATTTATACCAAAAACATTTCATACGTTTGAACATCAACTAAATGCATATCATGATTAATAACATATTTTTATTTATCAAAATTGACTACCATGGGGGGACCCCAGTCAGAACTCTTGCCCCCCCGCTATTTCCCCAGAAACCCCCTCTGAAATTCACTTTGCCCCCTAATTCCCTCCGAAAAAAAAATTCCTGGCGCCACCACTGCCACCTTGGCTATCATTTTCTTCGGAAATTTACAAGTCGGCGTAAATAAAATTGCGACCCCCGCACCATTTTGGCAACAAAAATTTTATGACCCCCACCACACCGATACACCAAGGCTAAGGGGCTGTGCAATAATTATGAGCCGGGGTAACATTTTGAACGCCCCCCATCGGCCTGCCAAAATGCGCTTGCCTCCCCTCTCGGCCCGCCAAAAAATCTTTGCCCCCCCCCCTTTACACATGCCAATTTAAATGGTCTAGATAGGCGATTGAAGTTGCGGAAGTAGCGAGCAGGAAAACTTTTTCACAGCATTTCCGTACTGTTTTCCTAAGCGTTTTATTTAAAAGGCACCCCATCAATGTTTTCCAAAAATGTCTCTCCCCAACCCCCCCCCCAATTTTACCCTCCCAGGGCTCATAAATTCAATTGCACAGCGGCCTAGAAATCATCTGTGGTCATCTTGTGACTCCCTACATTTTGGTCATCAAAGATTTTATGACACCCCTATTTTTCTTTCCACAAATTTATGACCCCCAGTATATTTGTGACACCCCCCCTGCCACTTCCGAAGCAGCCCCTACTTTTCTACATGGTGGTCTAGGAGCATAATTTGGGGGCAGAACCACACAGATGCAAATAAGTTAAAGCACTGCGTTCACTTCCGGGTTACGATTTCCGCTGTGGAAAGGTGCGAACGTAAATTTCTTGAATAAAAAGTTTCAGAAAGAAAATCAAGCGGTTGCTCAACCATAAATCTACGAGTATCCCAGTATATCACTTTACACAGCTCAATATATAACATATCAGGATGCAGAATGTGATAAATACGGTGAAAGGGAGAGCTTTGGGAGTAGCCGAATTTTTAACCCCAGTGCTGAAGGTAAGCTTACAACATACCATGTTGACTTATACCTGATCTCATGTACCAATACCTTGTGTATTGGTACATGATTCGGCGGGTATACTTCAGCAATAGCGAATTAGTGGTCGTTTTTTACTCTTTTCAAAGCGTCACATGTACACCAAATACAGCCCCCGAAATGGTCTACTTTTAGCGTGCCTTAACTCCGAAACAGTTTAGTCAAAGTTAAAATGCGATCCCCAACCCTTTGCTTACCTTGGACGAATTTGCAGTATTTTCCGCTAGCTCCGTGTTGGAAAATGTCCGGTACTTGCCCGGTACAAACATAGAAATGGCCACATTTGCTTCAGTCCTGGTATGAATATTTCTTCCGTAATCCAATGGTTCCAACGTGGGCATCACGATTATAGTCTCCTACACAACCAGATTGTGTCGGCCTGACGCTCGTCGATCCTAAAAGTGAGGACAGCGTGAGCTCTTACCTGCGTAAAAGTCTGTTCGACAAAGGCAATAAGGATGATTGACAGCGCCGTTCATTGGGCGGAGCCATTACGGCATGACAGCAGACAGGTTGCGCTGTTCTCTGACCTTGACTGTTCGTCACGTAGACATACCGTGACCTGGGTATAATTATACACGTATGTTATATATTTGGTTGGGTTCATGAAGAAACACACTTGAAGTCATGATGTACAATCTATTATGTTTTATTCTACTAAGCTACAAGCCTTGCATTCAGCTAGAAAGTCAGGTTCAGAGTGAGAGTTGACACCTAAGCAGCTTTGCCTCTATACTGTATTTGTGCATAGCTAGCATAAAGTTCATAACTAGGACTAGGTCAATGTCCGAACTAGGTCAAGTTCTCTGTCAGGCTACTAATTGATTTATACACTTGTTTGTTTCTAAGATGAAGGTCTTTAGCAGAAGTTATTACATTCCTCCCTTCTAAGTTTGAAAGTACACATTTTATATAAACCAGATGTTTCTTTTTTTCCAAAACAAAGTTGACCTTAATTTTATAATTTGGTTTCTAGGTTGGTTTGCAATTTAGCAAATAATATGGCAACTACAGATGCATTTTGAAAAACACAAAAATGAAATAACTTTCAAATAAAATTGCCTACTATAACTACTTCTAAAATTTAGCTTTTGAGATGAACAATCATTGTTAACATAATTCTTATTTTCTCACCACCAAAGTTAACAGATTTCCACTAACAGATGTCCACAATTTTATGTTAGCTTCATACTCAACTCAATTCAAATTTAGCTAATTTTATGATAAAGCATATATATGATGATATACAAAGCATATTTTGTTTTAACATAATACTTTATAATCAATAGTTCCATGGTCAAATTCAAGTCCAAGATCATTATCCATAAAAATAGTTCCAAGATCAGTATCCATAAAAATAGTTCCAAAAGTTATAAGTCCAGGCGTTTTGGGGGATGGCGTTCACGTAATGGATACCGGCGTTCAGAAGACGCGGATTGTTCTGGCATGATTATCGCGGGTGCGACTGTTGGCGTTGCGGGTGTTGGTACGGGTGGTACAACTGAAGAAGTTTTAGTGGGAGGCACTGAGTGAGTACCTCGGGTATTGTTATGTTACTTGCCCTTGGTATACAGGGTCGTCAAGTTGCTTTGGCCATCCATAAGCTGTATACTCCCATGCGCGAGACAACACAGGGTCACGTTGGGTAGCTGCCCCCACTTCAGCAGCTTCCACAGGCAATTCACCAACAAGCGAAACATTGAAAAGTGCTTCCTCATTGCTAGGATCACTCACATCCTGGGGTAATCGAGACAAACAGTCCGCGTTACTGTGTGCTGATGTATTGCGATATTCAATATCGTACTGATATGCTGATAATATCAAAGCCCACCGCTGTAACCTTTGGGCTGCGAGCGTCGGTACTGCATTCTTTGGACCCAAGATTGTGAGAAGCGGTTGATGATCAGTAATCAGTGTAAATTGTCGACCATACAAGTACAGGTGAAACTTTTTCACTCCAAAAATCAGCGACAATGCTTCTTTCTGTGACTGTGCATAATTCTTTTCACTTTTGGTAAGCGTACGCGAAGCAAAGGCTATAGGACGTTCAGTCCCATCTTCCATGATATGCGATAATACGGCACCGATGCCATATTGAGATGCATCACAGGCTAATCTCAGTGGACGATTCACATCATAGTGTGTCAATACCGTGTCAGACATCAGCTTTTCCTTGGCTGCTTTGAAAGCTTGATCACATTCAGGTGTCCACTTGTAGGGAACATTGTTACACAAAAGCTTATTCAGTGGATGAATTAGCTCACTCAAGTTAGGAATAAACTTGGCATAATATTGAAGCATTCCAAGGAAAGACCGCAACTGGTGTACATTTTGAGGAGTAGGTGCTTCTGCGATTCCCTGAACCTTTTCAGGTGTAGCTGCGATTCCTCTGTCACTGATAATGTGACCCAGATATTTCACTTGCGTTTGCATGAAATGACACTTTGCCTGCTTTAGACGTATTCCATGTTCCTCCAATCGCGATAGTACAGCTTCCAACCGTTGTAAATGTTCCTCTTCCGACTTTCCCGAAATCAAAATATCATCAATGAAACACATGACTCCATCAAGTCCCTGTAGGATTTGTTCCATTGCGTTCTGGAATACACTAGGTGCACTGGCAACTCCAAATGCTAGCCTTGTATATTGGAATAACCCTCGGTGGGTATTTACAGTTAAGTATTTCTTGGAGTCGGGGTCAAGCTGCATTTGCTGATATGCTTGTGACATGTCCAGGGTAGAGAAAATTTTCCCTCCAGCGAAGCGTTGCAAACATGTCCTGGGGATTAGGTAGTGGATATTTGTCCACTTCTATTTCACTATTTATTGTTACCTTATAGTCCCCACAAATCCTCAGCGATTTATCTGCTTTGGGAATTACCACAATTGGGGCTGCCCATTCTGCGTGCGATACTGGCTCCAATATGCCTTCCTCCAACAAGCGATCAATCTCCTTTTCTACCGAATCGCTGAAGTGAATATGGCACAGGTCGCGCTTTGTGAAACTTGGGACGAGCATTTGGCTTGACATGCAGTTTGGCTGTATGATGCTTCATGGTTCCTAATCCCGGTTGGAACACAGCTTTATGTTTGTTTAACACTTCCTGCACACTTGATCGTGATGATGGCACTGACGTTGCATATGTCGCAAAAATCTCTTTCCAATTCAAGCGTATGACTTTGAGCCAATTTCTACCCAACACAGGTGGTTGACCAGTTACCCTAGCTACCACTAAGGGTAATTTCACTATTTGCGAGCGATAAGTCACTGTCACTTCCCCCTGACCGACAACAGGTAACCTGCCACCTCCATAGGTGGAGAAATTGCTTTCACATTTGCTCAGTTTGACATGTGATAACGTTGCATTGAATACATCTTGCGGTATGATGGACATGGCTGCTCCAGTATCAACTTCCATTGGAATAGCTTTTCCATCTATGCCCACAGTCACCATTATAGGGTCTGAGCTGTTTGATCCAGGCAAATTGTGAATTCCAAGAGTGTGGAGATAGTTACAGGTTTCATTATTATCTTCCACCTCCTCCATGCTTTGCTCATCAACATAATTAGTTCCTGAAGTTTGTTTCTTTCTACATACTTTAGCCAAGTGTCCTACCTTTTGCAATAGTTACACTTGTAAGTTTTATACTTGCAGACATTGGCATTGTGATGTTCACCACAGCGATAACAGGTAGTTCCTTGATGATTTGGTTTACTGTTCATACTTGTTGGCGGTTTATGCTGACTCCAGGGTTGCGGTTGACCACGATTTCGGTTGAATCGTTTAGGTGTGGAATGTACTTTATTCACATTTCCACCCTTGTGGAGCATATCTGTGTCTTTCGATGCTGCTTCTGATGCTACGGCAATGTTAATTGCTTTTTGAAGATCTAAGTCGTCTTCTGTCAAACATTTCCTCTGAATGTTTTCTGCACGAAGCCCACAAACAAGGCGATCACGAAGGGCTTGATTTAGAAAATCTCCAAATTCGCAAGTGGTTGAAAGTCGCCTTAGCTCCGCAACATATTCTCGGATTGACTCTGTAGGCTGTTGATCCCGTTTGTAAAATTTAAAACGTTCAGCAATTCTCAGTGGTGCTGGTGCCAAGTGATCCGTTAACAATTTAACTAATTCATCAAATGTTTTGGTAGCTGGATCTGTTGGTGCTGTCAAACTCCTAAGAAGTTTGTATACCGTTGGCCCAACAAGGCTGATGAGAGCTGCCACCTTCTTGTTATTTTCCACACCGTTCACAATAAGAAATTGCTGAAAAGCGTTCCATATCGATTTCCAGTCCTCCATACTACTGTCAAATTGACCCATTTGTCCTATCATGTAGCCAGCCATGGCCATGATGAACTTTATAGTACAGAACTATACTGGTAAATCAAGTCTTTATTAGCTGAAACTTCTTGGCACCAAACAAAACTGGTTGTCAAGTCGAAAGTTGTAGTTAATAGGTTGACACATCCTCGTCGCCACTGTTATATATTTGGTTGGGTTCATGAAGAAACACACTTGAAGTCATGATGTACAATCTACTATATGTTTTATTCTACTAAGCTACAAGCCTTGCATTCAGCTAGAAAGTCAGGTTCAGAGTGAGAGTTGACACCTAAGCAGCTTTGCCTCTATACTGTATTTGTGCATAGCTAGCATAAAGTTCATAACTAGGACTAGGTCAATGTCCGAACTAGGTCAAGTTCTCTGTCAGGCTACTAATTGATTTATACACTTGTTTGTTTCTAAGATGAAGGTCTTTAGCAGAAGTTATTACAACGTACAAAGCTGGGGGGGATGCGACTGCGGCCGCCATTTTGACACGCGGTATCTACTCTTCAGAAAAATTACTTTTGGTGACGTTTTATATCAAACAATTTTCGATAACGGATTTCTACTAGGATTTCAATTTTTTATTAATGAAGGTGCATGTAGTTTTGAGGAATAACACGGGATGTTTCGTGTTTTATTTCAACTGGTGGTGTAGGAAGGTGAGTGAATTCGTGAATGAGGCCGGGATTGAGGTTTCGTTGCTTCAGCGATCCGATAGTAGGATCTGAAACGTAGGCTAAAATGTCTAATGACGCCATGTTTACATGAAAACATTAGCTGTTGCGAGGTCAGTGTCGTTGAATTAGTTACCTAAATTCCTTTCAGGATATTCTGATTTCACTTATTTATGATGTGTACGAAAATTCACCATATAAACTCAAAAGTGTGAATGCAAGCTGTTATTGCTGACAATAGAAACATTGTTGCAAAGTCATTAAAAACAGGTATGTATTACAGACGTTCTTTGGCCGAAACGAGATACAGGCCAGTTAGGCAGTCTAATGTTGACTGTTGTACACAATGAATATTATGATACTAAACTTCTACAGAACTTTTAAGTTATTATAATATTTTGCAGTAAACCTTTCACAATAGCATATTTTATTATATATGACACACCACTAAAGTTAATTCTTTATTACTTCCGTGGTCCGGGCTTATTCTGAGTAAGACTAGGCCTATTTTCTGTCGGTCAGACATCCGGGCTATCTCTAGTCTCGGGCCCAAGCTGCATGTGGCTCACGGTTTGTTGTGAACAACAGAAACCGGCTGTGAAGGAGGCTACATAGCGATGTTGCTGGAGTGACATTCAATTTCGGAAAAAGCGACACTCGACCATGGAATTTAATTTTAAGTTTGTCAGTATATAACGGTAAATCAAGTAAGTTTCTTTCACTCTGAAGACTTAGAAACGGTTGTTTGATTCCACTGACTATTTTCGATCGAAATTTACATTACACCAATGACAGAAATCATCAACAAAAATCGAATCAGGGACTTGTTAGCCTCTTGTTTTCGCTCGAACATCATCAACCGGAAGTGACGTGACACGGACCGACAGAATTGACTCGGTCCAACATCCGGGCTATCTCTAGTCTCAGGCCCAAACTGTATGTGGCTCATGGTTTGTTATGAACAACAGAAACCGGCTGTGAAGGAGGCTACATAGCGATGTTGTTGGAGTGACATTCAATTTCGGAAAAAACAACACTCGACCATGGTCATGGAATTTAATTTTAAGTTTGTCAGTATAAACGGTAAATCAGGTAAGTTTCTTCCACTCAGAAGACTTAGAAACGGTTGTTTGATTCCACTGACTATTTGCGATCGAAATTTACATAACACCAATGACAGAAATCATCAACAAAAATCTAATGTTTTCACTCGACCGTGAGTCGCATCATCAACCGGAAGTGACGTGGCACGGACCGACAGAATATTACACTTGTGCTGAGCGCCAAATTGGTCACTTACCGCTCACTGTTCAAAATGTGACATCTACACCAATTACAGTCCCTGAAATGGTCTACTTTTTAGCCGACCTCAATTCCAAAACATTTAGTGATAGTTCATACATACTCGTTATATAACAGCATGCGTGATTGGTCGATAGGCGGGCATAAACAACGTTTATGCCCGGTGTTCGGTCATAAACAAGCGCAGCGAGAACTGATGGACGCTTTCGCGAGTAGGATATTACTGGCGTCTATGTTCGCGAGCTATTTACATAAGCAAAAGCGAGTGATGTACGCGATGTTAGCTCGCGTCCAAGCACGATGGACTGAGCAAGTAAACATTTTCTTACAATTAGCGATGGAGAAACTGTTAAAAAATGATAAGGAACTGGTAGTTTTTAGTTTAAAATGATGGTATTTTTAGTTTTGGAGGGAAATAACAGCAAGCAGAATGTTGCGTATGTATGTATGTTGCGTAAATAACCCCTAATTTAAAATGCGATCCCCAACCCTTTGGTTTAATACATTTGGACGAATTTGTAGAAATCTCCGCGTCTGTCTGAAATTCCCCGGTACAAACATCAAAAATGTCGCATTTCTCAGTCCCGGTGATGAATACTATATCCGCATCGCTGTTTACTCAGCAGCCATTCACACATGAATATATGCATATCTCTGACCCCAAGGTCAAACATGTGGAGTTGATTCCAACCAATCCACCGATTGTGACCATGTGGTCGGTTTCATGAAAATTTAATAAGCAGCTTGATACTGACGTCATATCTGAAGTGACCAGGAGGCAGCAGCTACCATTTTGGTCAACTGAACTCGACTCGTGCATTCTTTTGGTTGACATAAATCGAACAAAATTTTCAATAACGGGTAATAGTAGAATTTCAATTTTTTTTGGTAAAATTTTTGTTTTTGGAAACTTAGATGTTTGTTTCAACTGATGATGTAGGATTGCAAGAGATTTCCTTGTTTGAGTGATAGTACATGTAGGATACGGGAAGTAGCCTCACATAGGCTAATGACCTGCTCTGACGTCTCAATTCACGCGGAATTATTTGTACCTGCTTACCCGACAGCAATACCCAAGCGTATTGCTGTATGGAACCAGACATACATGTAGTCCGAGCTGTGCGCCAAGCATAGACGAGCGTACACACAGAAGAAATAAACAATCGCGCTGATTGGCTGATCAACAGACTTGACAACAAGCCGGTTGACCCATTGGTCGTCGGCGGGGCACGTAGTAGGCGACCTTGTCACTTCTACGTGATCGCAATTCACCAGCGCATACTTGGAACACGGAAGTAATAAAAAATTAACTTTATCACGTGACATGATGCACTTTTCCGTACGGAAGGCCATGGGAAAGAAAGTTTCAGATTTGCGTCCGGCTGTTTTTCAAATCTCAGGTGGCCGTTTTCATTATTCATTATTTTATTATTTGATTCCTATTCAACCAACTGCACACGGTATCATGATGACATGTCCCCTTCCTATTCTCTTGGTCGGGGCCACGTCACATCCATTCATGCATTGGAGTGAAAACAACTTATCGCATATTTTATTTGCAGAGAGTCGAACCTGGCATAATAGTGTGATAGCTTGTGATACACTCCAGAGTTCAGTGAATGCAAATGTTGTTTTCACTCCAGTGCTATTGTCAGCCGGTTCATGCCCGGATGTCCAACCGACAGAATACAAGTCAACACATCGCGGGAGAGAGCACCGCTTGACAAGTGCAATATCGGGTGGATACGTTTTAACACATTACTTGAAGTGGATATCGCAGCCGGCGTGTAAACACGTTGCACATGGAGCAGATCTTGTACTGCCACTGGTATCGTCCAAAGTGCGTCGGAGGGGTGCAGAGGTATTGGCGCGTTACCGGATGATTCGCACATCATGGATCACCTGGAAGATCATAATATTCTTGTTGATAACCAACATGGTTTTCGGGCCAAGTATTCAACAGAGACCCAGTTAATTCTGACATTGAATGATCTGACAAAAAGTATGGAAGAGGGAGAAACTGTGCACAGATGGCTATTCTAGATTTCGAAAAAGCATTCGATTAAGTGCCACACAAACGTCTGCTTAGATGTCTGCTTCTACGGAATCAGAGAGAATCTGCAAAAATAGATAAGGCACTTTTTAACAGAAAGAACTCAAAGAGTTGTTTGCGATGGGGTCACATTTGAAACCAAGGTGGTTACTTTCAGCGTACCACAAGGTACAGTCACAGGACCACTTGATTTTCTGATCTATATAAATGATCTTCCAAATAACCTTGCAAACAAGGCAAGAATGTTTGCGGATGACTGTGTCATATACACAGTGGCAAAAACACAGCAGGACCTTCAAACTCTTCAAGATGACTTGCGCAAGCTTGAAGAAATGCAGAATAGATGGGAATGTCTTTCAATGCAACAAAATGCTTCAGGGCAATTCCATGTTAAAATGACATTTTTTCAAAAATATGAACTTTGCAATTGGCAATGATTGATGATATATTTTGATTATACACCCTTTCAAGTTAACAAAACAGAAATTTTCAAATGAATATCAGCTGCAGTATTTTTTTTTCATTGATTTGAAGGATTTAATGTATTTTCCTACATTTTGTTAATAGCAGATAGTCAAAAGTAATTTTTTTTTCTCATTAATATATGGAACAAAAACAATTCTTTTTTGTGATAGTGTTGTTTGATACATAATTTGTCAAAATAAAAAATAAAAAATTAGGAAGCTGTGTTGGTACATGTAATGGTCAGGATGGCACGGCAAGTTGTATAATGTTAAGCATGTAACGCGAGTCACAAAAAAAGAACAACTTTTAATGCAGTAAAAATCTAAAGGGTTATAAATGTTCCCTTTCATTTTCCTCCTGGTTTGGGTCATAACTCATAATTATTTCATAAGGCTTTTGGTTTGCTACAATTGTACCACCAGAGACAGACTATTCAAAATGGTACGCTGAGTCACAATGTAACGCTTGAGTCACGATATTGTAACACGAGTCACACATATTATACAGCTCTCTATACAGTAGGGCTAGAAAATAATCCATAAATAATCACTAAAACTTTTCCCTCCCACTTTTACCCTCCCCAGGACTCATAATTATTGTACATTTGTACATCACTTAACAAATTGCAGGACTGGAAATCATTTTTGTCCCCATCTGTGAATTCAAATTTACAATTTGACTTTCCATTATAAACACCCATTATAAACACCCACTACCACCATTCCACCTCAGTTTCTCCACCCAACCCCAGAATAGAAGGTCATGTTTAAAGTTGAATTCCACAATATAAATTAAATAGAGCATGTTTAGAGCTTTCAAATTGGGCTGTGTTATCAAATAGTGAGTGTAACGCGAGTCACACACTAAGTTGGCCATTTTAAAAATACCAAACTCAAATGTATTTAATGTTTGCTTCTGTAGTATAGCTGCAGTAAAAGGTATATAATTACCTAGTGGTATCAACTTTTGTGTGCAGCTTCTTGTTTGAGGAGAAAGATTGAAAAAGTAAAAGCTCAATTTGGAAGGGGTAATTTTAGTAACAAAAGTCACAACCACATTTTTGCCAATAAATGTTACATCGTTACAGAGTTATTCACAAATTACAAGTTTACGTGATTTGATACATGTAAAGAGAAGATGAATTAATCAAGTCTGAGGAATGTGTTCCACATTGATCAGCGACAGCCTTTTATATTTTGCTACTAGGGGCTCTGCAATAAGCAGACCTCCCCTCTCAGCCTGCCATAAATTGCTTGATCCTCTTCTCAGCCTGCCAAAAAAATCCTTACCCCTCTTTGCACATATGGAAAATTTTTAGGAACCCAGTGCCTCCAAACCCCAAAATCTAAAGTTGCAATTTTAACGATTCGATTGTGCCTGTTACACTGTGTGCTTTATTGATCGGCCTGTGGTGCTTGTGTACAACACAACGATGCATCCCATTGAAAATCGTTGAAATTGCAACTTTTAATTTTGGGGTTTGAGAGTTTGGAGGCGCATGTCGTGGTCAATTCTTGTTAAATTTTTACGAACAGGGTGTCAAGTGAGAAAGCAAAGTCC
Organism: Amphiura filiformis; assembly: GCF_039555335.1. Lineage (NCBI taxonomy): Eukaryota > Metazoa > Echinodermata > Ophiuroidea > Amphilepidida > Amphiuridae > Amphiura > Amphiura filiformis. The sequence continues at coordinate 72,709,221 of NC_092633.1, forward strand.
AATTAACAAAATGTATATTTCAGAATAATCCAAAATGATCAGGTTGTTGAACAGCAGTGATGACTATAACTGACAAGTTTCTTTTTGTGCCTGGTGTATATGAATGTTTCCATACAGTTTTTCAATGCATTTTATGTAATAAATGTATATGAAAATTGTATTCTTATTCAAATTGCCAGTTTTTTAATTTCCATCATTAGCCCCCATTACCACCACACCACCACCCCACCCCAGAGGAGAGCGTCCTTTTTAATGCTGAACTACAGTATTTTTATAGTGCTAAAGTAAAACTGACCACAATGGAAATGAAATTGAGCGTGTTTAAAGCTTTCGAAGTGGGACCATGTAATCAAAATAGTGAGCGTAATGCGAGTCACGTAACGCGAGTCACGTAACGCGAGTCACGTAACGCTTGAGTCACGTGAACGCGAGTCACGTAACGTGAGTCACGCACCAATTTAGTGAAAGTTGGCCATTTTAAAAATACCAATCTCAAATATACTTGGTGTTTGTTTCTGTAATACAGCTGAGATATAAGGTAATTACTTAGTGGTATAAACTTTTGTCTGCAGCTGTTTGTTTGAGGAGAAATATTGAACAAGTAAAAGCCTAATTTTGAAGGTGTAATTTTTCGTAACGCGAGTCACAATCACATTTTTTGCTATAATTGTTTCATCTTGTTATTTACAAAATTAAAGTTTATGTGATTTGATACATTGGGTCAGTAAGTACATGTGGAGAGAAGATGAATAAACCAACTCCTTGTTCAATTGTATTTAATATATGACATTGAATGTGCTGATTTTATCAAAAATGTAACGCGAGTAACATGGAATTGCCCTTCAAGCAACAAGCAACAAGAAGCAACCTCCGGATATGGATCATACTTTCTGCCAGCAAAAACTGCAAGAAGTATCATCACACCCATACCTGGGAATAGAATAGCTTATAATTGGAATACACAGAGGAAAAACACAATTTCTAAAGCAAACAGGGTGCTTGGTTGTCTCAGAAGAAACCTATGGTTCTGCACCAAGGAAGTTGAAGAAACTGCATATATATCAACCCGAAGCCGTGCAGCGTAAGGCAGCCAGATTTTGCATGGCGGACTTTAAGCAAAGAAGTAGTGTGACCAAGATGATTCAGGGGTTAGGATGGGATTTATTGGAAGACAGGACTAGCAATGATGTATAAGATAACAAACAATATGGTGGGCATAAACAAGAACGACCATATGGAGCTGATAAAAGAAAAAAGAACCAGGAAGAAGAACAGCAGCAACTATAAACCAATCTATGCAAGACACATACAAGTACAGCTATTTTCCAAGAACAATTAGGGAGTGGAAAGCAACAGGAGAAGAAACAATCAAGGCAAGCACAATTGACAACTTAAAGAACCGGCTCAACAATGCAACCAAACAGAACAATTAGATAGAAACACGCACCATATATCCACGGCCATGACCCAAAAGTGCAGTTTAGTGATCTGTTTCTACCGACTCAACCAAGAAGAAGAAGATTCATTGTGACTTTTGATGACTGCAAAAATGCGTTTGTACTAGTCCATTTCTACCTACAATACGTACATATTTTTTATATTATGTAATTACACAAATAATAAAATTTTTCTGAAATAATGAGTTTTTCATATGGGAGGTTTGGAGCATGCGGACGGTGAAGAAAATCTGAAACTTTCATTCCCATGGCCTAAACAGGAAAACGTGCATCACATCGTGGCATGATGATGTACATGTACACTGTGTTGCACTTTTTTCGTAAAAAATAGTGGCGTATGATGGCATGATACGCCACTATATGATGTACCGTACTTTTTCCTGTTTATGGAAAAATGCATCACATTGTGGCGTATCGTGTACTATTGATTATACGCCACTATGTGATACCCTGTTCACACTGACAATACTGACGTATAATTTTGGAATTGTTTTTTTTATCCATCAAAGCTAATATTTTAAAGTAAAAATAGTACAAGAATGTGCTTTGAACACTTAAGAAGAGTTTTCATACAGTGAATTTGAAATTACTGCAAAAACAAGAACACAACCTTATACTAATATTAACATTTTTCTCCAAAATGCACTTTACAGTTTTCCTTTATATGATACATCACTATGTGATGAACCCAATGTTTTGACAAGTCACTGATACTGAATACATTACCTGTTATCCAGGAATCCAAGTTTCGTGAGACTGGAGTGGTAACCCCAGAAGAGTTTATAGCTGCTGGTGATCATCTGGTCCATCACTGTCCCACATGGAAATGGTCTGAGGGTGATTCAACTAAAACTAAACCATATCTGCCCAAGGAAAAACAATTTTTGGTCACCAAAAATGGTAAGCTGTAGGCCTATATAATAATTTAGGCATATTGTTTCATACCTTGCTCAACATGGTTTGTTGTACCGAGTATTCTCTCTTATTAAAGCATCCTCAAATAAATGCCTGTTCGCCATTTTTTTTCATCTAAACTGTTCCATAAGTACTGAAAATGCCATACAGTACTGTACTTTCGAACGTTCAATTGCCTATTTCACGTTATCCATGTGTGTGTCCACTGTTTTCAACAGTGTTTACTGTAATTTGTTCCTTGTTGTTTGTGGAGCACTGCATCACTGCCAGATGACGTTAAAATATGGTACGGTAGTACTTACTATTTTGTTGAAGAGAGTCACTTATTTGCTGCTTACTTATCTAAATTTTTCATCTCATTACAAAATCAAATAGCTATTTTAATCAAGCACATCCTGAACATAAAACAACATACCACATTGTGTAAGTTTTAAAACCATATATGTGGCACGGTCAGGTCCATAGAGACCAAAGGCGGCAAATTTGAAATTGAGATAAAGGCAAAAATAAGTAGTAAAAAAACAAGAAAATACATAAGAAAATACACATCACAAAACCTCAGAACTTTAGAACCAAGTATGCTGGACCTTTGATGTTTTCAGTATATGATAGCCTAATGTTTGATAAGGTAATAATTATAGTAAATCAATTTTCAAAAATTCCTCCTTTGGCCCCAGGAAGCAGATTGTGTTACATGTGTTTGAGGATGATTTGAATATCGTACCAATGTTTTCATTTATACATTTTGTTTTTCAGTTCCTTGCTATAAAAGATGTAAACAAATGGAATACCAAGATGACAATGAAGCTATCATTGAGGAAGATGATGAGGATGGTGGATGGGTTGATACACATCATAATCTTGGTGAGAACTTATATCATACTAGCAGTCACATTAATCAAGAAACAGTTTGGGCTATGCCAGTTGAAATCTATGAAAGACATGATCTTAATCTTTCACACACGGAGTGTGAATATCAAATGGGGTTACCTGAATTCCATGTGAAATATGCACTCTCTGTGTGAGAGAGATTTTAATCTCTTAAAAGGTCATGTCTTCCAATAGGGTGAAAAAGATTAGAAATGTTATTATTCCGGTTTTAGCGGGAATTCCGTTTTTCTTTCTTCTTTCTAAGTTACGAGGGAAAATATCAGATTTTCATGGCTGTCTGGCAAAAAAAAATTAACAACAGCTTATAGGCCTAAATTAAAAACTGGAGACTAAGGCAGCTTCATGGACCACCTACCTGTGCCGCTGCTCTTGCTCCTCGAATGTTATCACCAGTGTTTTAGTTTTCTTGTTTTTAGCAAAGAATGAGTGACATCTCTGATAGATTTCACCAGGAATAGACCATTTCTGTCAATTTAAGTGATTTTAACTAGTAGCAATTTGATCATAGTATCCTAGCAACTCCTGATTAATATAATGGGGCTAATCATTTTTTTCCCGATAGAGAGATTGAAAAAATCCTCTGTTCTAAGAGTCAGAGGGAGGTCATTGGACATAAGTTAACCCTTTGTCATGATGCTGTTCCATCTTGATGTATTCCTTGATGTCTTATATTTTGTTGTTTACATGATATAGATTCTGGAGCAGGTTTAAGTGAATCCATTACAGAAATGAAAATCGGAACCAAGGGAGGAGCAGCTGCTAGAACACCAGCAGAGGATGATGATGATGATGATGAAGATGACGATGAAGAAGCTGAAGATATGGAAGGTAGGAACAGCAAACCAGCAATTCCATTTCAAAGTTTCATTATTCAAAATGTTGATGGGAGAAACTCTTATGAAGTAATAACCTTGGGAAAGACGAATGAAATAATTGAAAAAAAAGCAAACACTCTCAGAGCATAGGTTGGTTTACTGATTGATCCATTCACCTCTCACTACTGTGGCCTGCAGTTTGATTCCCTGCAGTGCTGTATTCACTCTATGTGAAATGAATCCAGGGCTGAAAGAAGTATCTTTTTATAACATTTTGTTTGTCTTCTTTACAGCTTATGAACAAAGTGGAATGCTTGAAGCAGAAGATGAAGTAAGTCACAGTACTCAATACAAGCAATTTAACGGTCTGCAAGAACTTTCTTTAAAATCTAAAAAGATATTGCTGTGGTCACAGAGCATGGACCTAGCCATACTGATGAGATCAGAATGAATAAACTCCATTATCCATATTCAGTATGGTTTTATAAACTGACCACTTAAGTTCAGGCCACACAAGTCACAGTAGCATGTGTTTCATTCATTAAAATTAATTAATTGTCAACCACAGTAAGTTGTCAATATCCAGCATACATTACTCAATTGTTCACAGAGAATATCATAAAAAATGGTCTGTATTATTTTTTTGACAGCCCAATACTTACATTCTAGGATTCTCTGATGAATATAATGAATACACCAATTTATTCATCATTATTACTGTCTTAACAGGCAACACTGGACACTTCCAAGTTAGACAAAGAGGGTGAAGGTGCATCAGGAGGGGCATCAGGTGGAGACAGTGGAATTCTACAAACAAGAACTTATGATTTAAATATTACATATGACAAATACTACCAGACTCCAAGATTGTGGTTATACGGGTATGATGAGGTGAGCTCAGCCCCTTTATCTTTATCGACATCAAGCTTTCAAAATAAAATATGAACTCCAGAGTCCCAAAAAATGAAACAGAAATTGTGTACATGTGGTAAAATGGTAAATCATTGTACTCATTTTCTGGAAAATGTGTAATATTCTTGGAAGTACCCCTATATTGTGGACTTGTGCTCCTATTTTAAGATATGAATATGTGACTGGAGGAAAGGATGCTTATTTTGGCAGAACAAGTATCCCAGTCGATATATGCTTGGGCACAAATGTCAGGCGATCTGAACATGTGGTAGTAGTCAATTCAATAGCAGGGCTGTCAACTGTCAAGCATTCATGAGTCAGTGTGAGTCGCAATGCATTGGGGCACTTTCTCACACTCTCAGGCCAGGGTAGTAAAATCCTACGCATGGTCAATATGTAGTTTGAGAAATGTTTAAGTCCCTAGGCCCACCTCACTTTTTAGATTCTTTGAGTGCCCAGGTGACAAAAGTCAGGGGCCAACACTCAACAATTGACAGTCTTTGTCAGCAAACAATATATCCGTCCTGGCGTGTACCTGTTTGACAATATCGCACTCCAAGCAGTTCCGAAATATTAACAGCCCTGCAATAGTGCAAATATAATTGCTATGCAATGTTTTGAGCTGCAGCTAGCAGCCAACCCAGCAGGTTTTGTGCCCTAGCAGATATGTTTACTTGGTGGGGTAGAAGACTGGGAATACATGTTAATAGAAATAGGACTAAGCTTATAAATGAATTTAAACAACTTATTTTGGCTAGTACTAATGAAAGGAGGTGTGTGTTGGTAACAACATTAGCATCCTGCTGAAATGACTGGTCACAAAAACACAATGAAATACTGAAGAACCTCATTACTAATCTTTAAATAGATCATGACTTGATTGCTTTTTCTTTTCTTTAGAATCGTAAACCGCTAACAGTGGAACAAATGTATGAAGATATTAGTCAAGATCACGCTAAGAAGACAGTCACAGTAGAAACTCATCCTCACTTGCCAGTCACCATGTGTTCTGTACATCCATGCAGGTAAATCAGCAATAGTTTGTATCAGGTTGCCAAGTGTTTCAAATAAAACTGTATTGCATACTCATCTTGTGTAGAATTTCATGAGCCAGGCCGGATTTACCTTTTTAGGGCCCTGGGCCAGGCCAAAATTTGGAGGCCCCGAACTCACCATGAGGAAGACTTGTACACTCAAGTGGCCAATGCTTGGTTTAGGTATCAACGGTGGCGGCAAGAGCATTACAATTTAGGTGGAGATGAGCATAGATTTTAGTAGGACATTTGTGCGTGTGAAGCGCGTGAAAAAATGTCAATTTAGCCCCAAATGAAGGTGAATTTTGCTATATAACTGGCCAGTGCACGCGAAGCAAAATTGTGCAATTTTGGTCCAAAAGATGGTGTTTTTCAGGGTAAACAGAAAGATGCAAGGGCAATTTTGGGGGGCCCAGGCCCATATTGCCCAATGGTAAATCTGGCCCTGTTCATGAGTTTCCGCAGTGTCAAGCAGCAACCCACTAGTACTATAATGCAATAAATTTGAACAAAAAAAATTAAAAAACCTTGCCTCTCTTCATTAGAGGCTGTGAAATAAAGGTATGTTTTTTTGTCTATTAGCATATTTCTTTGTTATATGCCCATTCTGTTGAAAATGTGTTTCTGTATGCTCGTGCTGTTGAAAATGAATTTGTTAAATTTGATTTAAATTTTGAATATTTTGCAGACATGCAGATGTTATGAAGAAGATCATCAATACTGTTGCAGATGGTGGTGGTGAATTAGGTGTTCATCTGTATCCTTTATTATATTAAGCAAAAACAGGTAGAATGCGGGCTACAGGGTCTTTTAAAATAGTATTTTTCACCCTGATGTGGCACTGACATCAACATGTTGAGACAGCTGTTTAGTGCGTGTATTATATGAGGTGTCTCTAAACATGTGTGTGTATGCTAGCACTTTGAGCGAATGCTGAAGACTTGAAGTTGCCCCCGGTGAAATGTGCACTGACGTCACTGCCACATCGGGGTGACAAACGGTATAGTATCATTACATACCACAAATTTTCAAAGACATTCCAATATCAGACAAGGGTGAAAATAAGTGGGAGACGGGAGCCGTTTAGCCCCCAGAAACCCTGAAATGGCCCCTGGTCCCATCTAAATTTAAGCTGACCAGGGGACACTTTTCTTCAGCAACTGGCCCCTGGTCACTACACCCAAAAATTCAATCCCATATCCATTAATGCATGATGAACTTATTCAGAACAAATATTGGCCCCTTGTTGATTAGAAGTGGCCCCTGGTTCCATATTGAATGAAGTGAACCAGGGGCCATTTTGTGTAAAAAGGAGCCCCTGGTTCATCATAGACAACTTATGAATTTTTATCAGTTGTTTTACAACAAAGATCTTGTGTTGGGCAAGTGAAAGAAAAGAGATATTGGTCATGTGAAAATCATGAGAATATTATGAAAGCTGTGATAGAGATGGATGAATACTAATCATTGTGAGACACCCTAGTTTACTGGTCTGTATTTAGATTTTTCGAAACTGGCTTTCTCCTGTTTTCTAGTAGTATATTTTGTGTCGAAAAATCTGAAGGGGTGGGGGAGAATGGGAGTTTTATATTCCTCTTCTGGGGATAAATCAATCAATCGTTGTGCACAAAAACAGTGAAGCATGATGCCATATTTTGTTGATTTATGAGTTCAGGCTTTCTGGTTCTCAACCCTTTATTTCACATAGTTATTTGCTATATTCATCATTTGACAAACATAGAAAAGATGACTGCGCCCATAATATCTATTTTTTAGCTGTGCTGCAAGAAATTTTAATTATGAAATTGGATTAGGGTAGTGCGTAGCTTGAGAAATGAAATCAAATGTTAGTGCTTGTTGTTATTGTTTTGTTTTAAATTGCATAAATACAGAACCCTTTGTAGAAAAGTAATTTATAATAATTGAAGCGATTTTTCCTTAACAGCATCTTTCCAGATATCTACTGATATTCCTCAAATTTGTGCAAGCTGTTATCCCTACTATAGAGTACGATTACACCAGACATTTTACAATGTGATCATTCCAGCCAACAACAAGCCAGCCAACTCAGCCATGCATCCACATTATAAACAAATGCTAGCAAGGCCTATCGATGTAGTCATGTGTGTTAATCATCAGCTTCGTGAGCACTGCTGACTATGTAAAAGCTGTGTAAAAACAAAGGGATTTGAATCGATGAATCAACTCTGGCAATATATTTGCCAGAATCAATTCCGATTCCCTTAAAACTGTGTATATTCCACTGAGCATATCAACAAGAATCGGTTCTATTTTGCAAAACTACTATCTTGAATTTGGATTGGTGCATACTTTGGTTGTCAATTACAAGTGACCAATTTTCAGCCAATTACCACATTTACTTTTTTATTTTACATAAAAAATTTCAATCATGTGCTTCAAGAGTATGATGTGAGCCAAGTTACCTTGAAGCCCTTATCAGTTGGATTGGGGTGTGTAATTCTAAACTGATAAAGATGCTAAGACTTGCTTGTACCGCAGGTGTCGCCACCACTGAGAAGATAATATTATAATCTTTTTGACTGTTCAAGGAAATAGACTTACTGCTGTCACTGAATGAGCACACCATAGCACTTATGACTTTCATGATCTCATTATCATCCATTTTTAACCAAATTAATAACAATAAAAGATGATTATTTTGAACATGATCGTACTCATGATTTTTCACAGCTTTAGGGTCATTGATCTACTTGTGAGTTCCACAAGAGTGACCTGAGTTCCACAAGAGTGACCTTGGTTGGCAACTTTCTACTATGGCTTACACTCAACATTACTGGCCTACACTCAACATTACTTAGCAGCAGCCAGATCAACAGGTTATCATATCATCAGAAATGCCAACTAGATACCTAGAGTGACCTTAAAGAGCTATTTTATGTTTTATATGAAATTTGAATATAATGATGGTCAGCTCATCATGTAATTATGTCTATTTCTTTCCAATTAAGTGTATTGCGGCTGAATGCAGACAGTATTTACTCTTACTATCGTAAAATATGATATGATTTTGAATAACTCTGGAATACCCTTCATTTGTGTTTTACAGTGGTACTAACCTCTAACCTAATTGCTACAGTAACTGTTACCCTTACTCATATCGTGACCATAACATAGGGTACAGATGGTCACAGACTACTACAGACCATTTGCAACCAGACTCAGCATCACCCGATAATGAGGGCTGATTGTTCCATGAAATGCGACAGACAAAACTGCTATGCACGTACTGTGTAGTTTTATGGTCTTTTGCGTAAACGGGAAGACTTACGAAACTCTATCGCCTATACACGAGGGTACACGACACTGGCGTGATTGGTAGACACGTCACGATGGAAGAATTGGCCCTCAAGAAATGCGCGAATGCACAGCATACAGAACACGGGGACTTTGACTAGTTGAATGGTCTGTAGTAGTCTGTGCAGATGGTATACTGGAGTTATTTGTAGATAATGGTTGATTTATAATTAGCTTTTTTAAAATGATTCAAAATTTTGATAATATTTTGCTCTTTTTGTCTACATCAGCCAGAATGCAGCCTGTGTATCCCCATGTTTGCCTACCCAAGTATAAACACAGTGTGTGTATGTTACTTTGGGAGCAAATTGATTCAAAATCTACATTCCAAGTAAAAGTATCTGCTGTGATATCAAATTGGATGGGATTGAGCATGATACATCAATTGATCGGTCAAGCTAGAGTTGTGAAATATTGTGCAAGATGAAGTCCAGCGTGATATTTGAAAATCTCTCGAGACTGATAAATTAATGTATCATGAGAAAAATCCATACAATTTTATCATTATTATGTTTTCAGAATGAATAGCCTTCATAAATATGCAAATGTGGCTACTGTCATAGTCAGGCCTGTGAAATGGCTTTTAAAAAAAAGCGAAAAATTTACCAACCAGTGGGTTTTCGAAAAAAATCGGAAAATTTACCTACCAAACTACAGTACAAATTCAATGCTATTCCGCGCGTATTTCACCAGCAATAAATTGAAGATTATAAGCTTCCATTTCATGGCCTAAATGTGAGTGTCATTTCGACAAAATTACATTTATGGTAGCCATGATGTATCTTCTCTTAATTCCATGATTTTTATGAAATCAAATGTGAAACTTCCGATGGATGGTTCGGATTGAAAATCGCTTACGAACAATCACGTATTTCCCCACAGGTACCACGACAACATTTTTAACTCATTCCGATGGGCACAGTTCCCAAACAAACATATTACACAATGAGTAAGAACGAGGAATCAAAGAATATCGCAATGATGTTATATATGACCTGCGTTTCATGACCCGGGTATGGGCCGGGTTCATGACTTTTCAAGCATCGTTAATCTCATTTCCCAGTCGCTTTTATTGCGACACACATGTAATGCTATCAGAAGTACACAGACACACTTTTGATTTTTGAAAAGCGGAAATTGAAATCGGTCAGAAAAATGAAAAAAACAGCGGATTTCCGCTCTGTAGCGGAGATTTCACAGGCCTGCATAGTGGTGGATTAATGGGACAGCTAGGTTATGTACAAAGGTTCAGCAAGATTCTGAAGACATAATAATGTTATTTATTGGGGACACCGCATTGTTTCTTTGAGATTACACTGACTAAAAGTTAATCAAGTCAGTACCTGCTATTATACTATATTTTACTTGAGATACGCCCATGCTGTCAGAATATTGAACTGTTTCATAAGTAATGATGGAACATGCTCAATATTTATGTGTGCTATCCATTGTTGCTAAATGGTCATTTTCATAGGTCAATTCAGTAAAGGGTGGTAATACTGGTACTGATAAGCAAGATAAAGCAAGATCCCTAATCACAGCCAGGGAGCACTTGATAAAATTCAAGTTTTAAATGTTAATGTTTGTAAATCATCATTACAGAACAAAAAAGCAACATTATGTGTCTATATATACATGTGTAATGAACAACTGTACAAAATATAAAGCTATCAAAGGTATGATACGGCTGTATAAAAGAGCATCAACATATCTGGTAATTTTAAGCATGAAAGTAAATGAATATCTGCAGGATGGTTGCAAATCTAACATTTTGTACATTGAAATGGAAATGGAAGCGACAAGATGCAGACTGTTTTTGGAATTAAACAGATTAGATTTAAGAGTTCAGAATCCATCATGTTTGTGTGTTGCTCATGCAAAGTGTTACATGTGCATGTGCATACTAAAAGGCAATGGCTATCATTTGATTTCTAGCATATGCAGTGTAGTGCAGAATCTTGGTTCCCATGCATTCCAATCCAATATTGCGGATTTACCAGAGCTTTATCAATAAGTCAATAGAGCTTTTTTAAAATGTGGATTCTGTAGTCTAACATCTTCGAATTTAAAGCAGTTTGCATGTATATAATCAGATATGATCCATTTATAGTTTGATCAGCTCGTAATAGGCGGGAAATGTTAGGCTTTTACCAGTACGCCAAAAAGTAGATCAACGTTAAGAGTGCTATTAGTTGACTTGTCTTGTCTATAATTTGTGTGATAAAGAAAGTAGACAAAGTATAGGACTTGAATTAATAATTCGTGATACTTCTGGCGAGATGTCACAAGACAGTTCTCAAAATAAAATATTTTTATATTAATCCGCGATGTTATCAGGCCCGCCGATTACGAGCTGATCAAAATATAATGTAACAAGTATCAGTGAAATCAATGTAGTAGTGTTATGGACTTGGAACCTTCTTGCAATTCTAAGGCCAATGTCAATAAAAACAAATGTGCAATAAATATAAACATCTTGTTAAAAGTCCTGTAATACACAAGTAAAACAATACAATGTTATCAATGTAATTGAGTGTTTATTGTCTGGTATTCAAAGCAGCTCAAATTTGACAACTGTGCTTCTGCATCTTCTGAAGTGTAAACAAGGTTAGAAAAAAAACGATTAAAATATATTGTAGCTGCAGACCACTGAATGGTAATGATGTAAACTATTGTTTTGATATTACTCCCATTTTGCCTAAAATCAAGGCGTCATTCAGAGAACCCAGACTCGACCACCATTTCGGTTTCACTCGGAATGCGCTCGAGGCAATTGTTGTCATGGGGGTGTGACATCGCTTACAAGATTACACTTGATGCGACCTGTATGCGATACCTAAACACTTCAGATGAAAAGCAGAATTGTTTTCATTTGTTTCAACGTTCTGTCGGTAATGATCCGTATACCCCCAATTCCTCCCCAAGCTGATGGTGTTATTGTAGGTGGTGGTATAGGGAGTCTGGGTTCTCTGATTTGAATTCTGTGGGTAGAATGCACATTACTCCATGACGCCAAGCATGATTGAGGGGTACTGACCCTGACAAAAGAGGCAGTGGCTATTTTTCAGTCATTTGACAAGGGGACATTTATAATTTTGTGCCATGGCTGCATTATGATACAGAACATATTCAAAGTTGTTTTGTTTACAAAGCAAGCAGGGATATTTTCTTTATATATTTTGAATCAGTCACTGCACATTGAATATGGAATTCACTCTTGACATTGAGTTAATTGCTATTCAGACATGAAGGCATGTTTGAGCCAAAATGTTAAGTGTCATTGGCTCTTCCTAATGACATGTGTAATAACTGCACTTAAATAATAGTTGAACCTTATTACAATAGACGTTGTTACAATATAAAGCCCCAAGTCTGAATACTAGGGGGATGGTTGTAAGTGGTTCGAGACTTTAGACACTTAAAATTGATTTCAAATCCATGTGAAATCAGTATTCTTTTTGAAAGATTTTAGGTTTAAAGAGGTGTAATAAGAAATGAAGCAGTGTGCCTTTTCATGATCACTCCAGTATCCCCCTCCACTTTACTCCATCAAAATTGAGATTTGGCATCTAAAGGCTCATAAAATGTGTCTTATAACCCAGGTAACCCCTGTACCTGTAACATTTTAGGTAGGAGATAAAGGTTTTGTGATATGAATGAAAAAATAGTAATAGCGCCAACCCCATGGTAGTATAATACCGCTCGTCCTTTTGTATGGACCATTGGCATACATGTTTTTCCCTCTGATATTTTGAATTGGCTGCAGTGTTGGTTATCTTGTTTTGTTCTTCATTGTTAATCTTCACAGAAAAAATCAATCAACAGTATTATTATTTTTTAATTTTAGTTTACAAGAAATACAGTAAGCCAAAGAATTAAGGTACCAGTTATGTTCACCCCTGTATATCCTAACCAAATACAGATATGTCATAATTGGAACCAGCAGCCAATAGCCGCATAATTTAGCTTGAATTAAGACCTCATTTGTTGACATTGTTCAAGAAATAAAGACACAGCAATTCAAAAACGCAAGGAAGATGCCAATCTAAAAGTTGCAGTTTGCCACATTGCATGCCTATTGATTAAAAAGTACACAAAGCGTTTGCAAACGAGAACTGTAGTGCGTGCTTCCACAGAAAGTGCAACTTTCGATTTCATTTCTTCATTAGGATTTAGATCACCGTTTCATTAATTTTCAACCAATTTCAACAAAGGTCTTAAATCGGAGCTAAAGAATACAGGTATTGGCTGTTTGTTTTAATGTTGATTTGTCTTTATTTAGGATATACAGGGGTGAACACAACTGGTACCTTAATTCTTTGGCTTACTGTACATAAACACTGCTGTTTTACTGTGAGGTATGACTCAAGTTGTGGATGCATTTGAATGGGGATGTACAAAGTTATTGTGATTTTATAAATAAGATTTGATTATTCTTCATATTGATGATGTTTGTGAAAGAGGAGTCAAATGTTATGCTGTCTGTTATTCTGTGAACACTCAGTCATGAAATTGTAGAAATGAGTTTTGTTGTGGATATCTATTGAACCACACCATTTAAAGAGGATGATAGAATCACAAAATGTACTTCAAGGGTGAAGGTTAAGTGAATAATTCAGTGAAAGTTGAGATAATTGTATTACTTCATCAGTGAAAGCTTAGGCAAATCACATGAAAAAGTACTCCAAATTGTATTTTTATGAATTTAGCCATTGACCTTCAAGATTTGTTTCTCTGGAACGAAACTTCAGTTAGTCCACATTTCATAACTCCGATTGAAGATTTTGTGGAATGAGCATCTTCTCTTTTGATAGATCTAGACCTTAGATCTAGCTCAGCAATAGGTGTGTCCAGAGAGTTACAGACAACAGTGTATGTTATGCATAATGTATGAAATGTGTATAGTATTATGTTACTCAGATATGATTATATTCTTTCTCAATGAATTGCTGATTATGCATAGTGTCTTATTACTGCCCATACAGATTGGCTAACAACTTATTGACTATCAGGGTTGGAGGTAGGTTGCAAATAACAAACGTCAAGTGAAAATCCATTGGGATACTGAAATAGGGATACATCAAATATCGTCACCAGAAGTTACAAGATTTATACTCAACCCTTCCTGGTAAATGTAGAAAATGAATGGACCATTGAAGTCATATATCAGACCCAACATGTTATACAGTCTTCATAAATTTCAACCCGGATTGTGACTGGAGGTAATTATACCATGTCACAATGTATCCTGCCCTTTTTGTGTAGTACTGGCCAGTACTAGTGGTTCAAGTTAATTGAGGATGCTAGTTCTAAAAGGGGGTCAAGTCACAAAATCGTGAAAATGGATCTTGTGTCCGTTTCTGCTACAAGGGGGTTATCTAGTACACCCTCTGTGCAAGTTTTAGCGAAATAATGTGGTAGAGCATCGAAACTACATGGACATAAACTACCTTCTTGCATTGAGACTACATGAACATGGTCAATTCCAAGCAACCTCGCCCAAATTGTCAAAATTTAAAAATCAAGTCAAGTATGTGATTTTGGTCTCATATTGTAGCTAAAAAGCTATATTTTCTGAAAACGTACTTTTTTAAAGAGAAAATGGTGTCCATTGTTAGAAAAACATCCTAATTTGCATAAATTTGCATATTCTTGACTGGTAAAAGCAGCAAAACTAAAAACACAGCAACTGCTCTGTACTGTAAAATTTGGAAACAAATTATGCATGTGAATATAAAGTTTATAAGTAGCTCAAAATATAAACACCAGAAATTTTCAAATTTTATAACGTGTAGCCGTCAGCATTGTTTGAGTACCAATTTTACGATTAAAAGCATCATTCCAGAACGCATAAAAGTATCATTTATTACCACTGCAATTTTAAAATAAGGTTGATTTTCATTGAAACTAGAATGCAAAGCAAATTTATTCATCCCTATCCAATGACCCAAAAATAATTTTCAAAAAGTCTAATTTATGCGGTAACGACCAATTAAAGTTGCATCATTCGCAACGCTTGCGGAATGATGCATAATTCATAATGTGAAAGAATAAAAAAAAATATTCACAATTTTGGGTTAGAACTTTCTGAAATGCATTGCACAGAATTATCTTTACAGTAATTGATGTTTCAGCATTGCCTGAACCATTGTAAGTGACATAACTCCACAAAACCCCTGCATCATTCCATAGCGCCATAAGGATTCATGGATTGCAAGGATTTTTTCTTTAAATTTACGATAAAATAAAAACAGTGATGATTATTTCTTGATAGATGGTGATAGTTGTTATGTTACATCCTATGGCTAACCATGCTAACACCCAGTGCTAAATTTCACTTCCAAGAATTTTAGACTAGCAAAATGTTGACATAATTTTAGTTTCAAAATGTGACCATGCAACACAAGTTATCTGATTTAAAAAATCGGTGATAAATATTTTTGGATAAATATTGATATTTGTCAGCTAACATAAGTAGCCAAGTATATAAAACACAATTTACTCAAATTTATTGATCTATTTATGTTTATTTTCAAACATGGACTGCTTTTCATTTTCTATGGGATTTTACACACAGCATCATTCCGCAAGCGCTCCTTGCATCATTCATAGCGTGACCTAGTGTCGGAAAATTTGGCATAAAGAGACGATGCCCAATTTTTTTTTAAATCGATACTGACAATTGTCAGTTTACATCCTAAGGTTTAGATTAAGTGGCAAATTTAATATCTCAGATTACTAAACTCACAGAGTTTGTCAAAAATGTTTTAGTGCAAAAAATACTGGTCCCGCGGCGCATCATTCCATAACGCTTGAACTTTGCATATGCAAATTAGGAAATTAGGGTGGTTTGGAAAAGTTTCTCCTACCTTATCATTCACTAACCAAAAATACTTTAACATTATGCTATTCACTTTGTGCTGTTAATACATATTTGGCTGCTGCATCAAAAAGAAATTCGTACAAAGGCAGTTTGCATCATTCCGCAACGCTTGGAATTGGCCACATAACATTTTTTGGCATTTATCTCAAAATGCACTGAGTAACACCCTTTTAGAACTGACATCATCAATTGCAGTTGAAGCCAAGTTATACTAAATTGGTTGATGTATTCTTGATGGTATTTAGAGAATAAACGATAGGAATATTTATTTTGCCTATCCTCTACCGTGTGATAGAGCGACAGGCAGGTCCAATATTTTGAGTAGTGGATGCGCGCAGCCGTATCCACTACGATAAAAATATTGGACCTGCCTGTCGCTCATCATAGGTAGAGGATAGGCAAAATAAAAATTCCTATCGTTTATTCTCATTCTTAGTCAGTTAAATATTATTTTAATAACTGTAAACAAATTTTTTAAGCAAAAACTAAGTTACCGTCATAAAAACTCCCCTCATTATAAAATAAACGAAACTTGTTTACAACTTCACATATTCTGTTGCACGTATTGCTATCGCGTTCGCGTATTCCGCACTAGTCTACGCATCCAGCGCGATACATACGCGCACCTCTACACGCGTGTTACGCATTATCAAGACGCATGATGACGTGGGGTCTTCTACGGCCTGATAGACGGCACCCGAAATCATGCGATTGTCCAATCAGAAATGTGTCTACGAACTAGACCACTCCCACTGACTAAGAATATGCTTTCATTTACTGTGCACTTCCCACAGACAACCTTTGTACAAATGTGCAGTGTGTTGACAACTTCTTAATGAGTATTATCTTATGGTTTTGTTGGTTGACAATGAAACCAGTCTTCAAGCAAAATGGTGTTCATAGACTACCTGATTCCTTAAGATTTTTATATACCTAAGTTTTGGCACACTGTTTATAAAATTGTACAAGGAAAAGGTTACTGTTACCACTAAAGGTGGTTAGGTGCAATATATTGTGCATCTTCAAAATGAATTTCATGGAAGAAACTGTAGTCATGAAATGGATACAAAATAAAGCAACATTATATCAGCTGAAACCTTGTAATTGTAGTTTGAATTGTGTATTCTTCTACCATACTTTAGTTAGGTCCCAGTAGGTACTCTGTAAAAAGGTTGGTTTGTCCGAGTCTTGTCCCATCAGGACTTGGGGTGTCTACGTTTACATGTTTCACATTTAACTGACTGTAAATGCACTATTCTTTTAAACGTTAAAAAAGGGGGGTTTTCCGCTTCTGGACCTAGAGCTAGGATGCTAGGATCATTAATGGTTGACATTTAAAAAAAAATAGGCCTTAGTGTTTTTAATATAAATGTATAATTTGTTTTCATGTCATACTCTATTAATGATTTCAAAATGGATACAAATTCAATGCATCTTGAAATCATTACGGTAATAGAGTATGACATGAAAATAAATTAATAACTTTACATATTAAATACACTAGGGCCTACTTTTTTTGTTTGAATGTCAACCATTAATGATCCTAGCATTTTTTACCTCTAGGTCCAGGGACATATGCTTGCACGTTTAACCGACTGGATTGTGGTACGTTTAAACGGATAGACAAATAACCGTTAATTTACACCCCTAATCAGGACCATAGAAAGTATCTATATAGGACAATGGGTTAAACAAACAATGAACAACTTAATTCTATTGTAGTAAAACATTTATTTACATATTTATTTACAAACTTTCAAATATAGCCATTTCATGGATTAGACATGAATCAAGAAATGGATGAATGTACAAATAACCACATGCCACTTAAGCTCACTCAACTGAGGAATAGTTTGCCACCACAGCTATAACATAAGTGACACTTAACAACGAAATGCATCTAATGCTATTATACATTCCACAACTTAATTTTTGTACAGCTATTATTATCAACTGACGTGCTCACTGGCTTCACACTTTGCAATTAGGAGATCAATACCATTACCTATTTCGGATAATGGTCAAAGTCCAATGCCCTTTAACCCTTTCCTAATGCTCCAATGTAGTATGGTATCGGTTGTAGTTGAAACAGTGGTTTCCAATATAGCTATCCACAAATACCAGAGTCAACCAGCGCTTGTCAGCACAAGTTGCTGCTGTATAGGGCATTTCCAACGGGCAATCTTATTATTCAAATTTTCAAACTGCTATCCCAACAGGTGTGTATGTAGGATAATCATCAACCTGGAATGGGTAGCATTTCTAGAAGGAAAAAAGAATTCAGCCAATAGTCTATTTCTATGATAAGATTTATGGTGCAGTTGAAATAGTTTAGGCTGGCCTGTTTAATGATGGGTGTAACTTGACTTGAGATCAAGGACCGACCTTTCATTGTAAAGCATTACATATTGCTGATTTATAAATTTCCTTGTTTTAATGCAAGAACATTTTAAGGCGAGTCAGAGGGAAGCATGACCTAGCGGTGTTTACCCTCAAATATTGAGACAAACAAAACTAACACACAAGAGGAATGGTATGGATTCTATGAAGGAGATTCCAAGGCTAGATATGATATATAGACCAGGCTGTAGATGAGCTAGGTGTCACTTGGAGCGTAAACTTATCCCATATGGTTTTTCTAGATCAGAATTTCATGAGGAATAAGAATATCTTGGGTAACAAGCCCCTATCCTGAACAGGCTCCCACAAAGGGGGGTTCTTTCCGGGGGTCCATTTTTAAGGATAAAATATCATAAGTTGCGTTTAAACACAATAGTGTAGAGCAAACTCTTATAAATCTCATAATGTACACCCAATTAGTAAATTAAGCCCAACATATTTGATGTGGTAACAATCTGGAGGGTGGAAGAGTAGTAGGGGGTCTCTAAAGGACCCCTATTTCCGGGGGGGGGTCCATTTTAAAGGAAAACATACCCTAAGTTACGCTTAAACACAAAATAGTATAAAGTACAGTCTTTTTAATGCCAAGATTGAATCCACTTATTTAAATAAGCCTTTTATATTTGATGTGGTAACAATATGGGGGTGGGGTGTAGAAGGGGGGCCTCTAAGTGGCCCCCAATTTAAAAAAAACACCAGTGAAATTTGCCTAAAGTTTATTCGTTTGGTATGACCAGATTTTTATGAAGATTAAGTATATCTTGACCAAGAAAGTCAAACTCCTTCATACAAACATCCAGCCACCAACTCCCCACCCCACCCCACCCCCAAACAGGGGGGTGCCATTCAGGCGTTATGAGCATTTTGAGAATATAATGTGTAATAATGTATGATACTGTAATTTCATATAATTATGATGCAACACATCTTACAACCTAAAATCAAAATTAATGTTGATATGTTATTCCAAAACTCGATGGCAACAATAGTGTGTGTGAGTGGGGGGAGTCTCAGTGTATGCTGGCATGGTGGTAGCAATGACACATCAGTGATCTTGTTCTGTTTGGTAAATTTCCGATCAAAGAGTATATACCGGGCCTCGTTGACGCTTTTACACTTTATGCCATACAGCAAGGCAACATATTCTTCAAGGTCTGCCTCCAGGGTTTCAGCAGAAGACACCCCTGTAATTCCACAACACCTTGTAAGCGGTCATTGCAGCTGGGAAAGGTGCACATGAAAGCTTTGTAAAAGACAGACTTGAGTCTACTGAAACCAAGTTCCACGATCCTCTTAAACGCAACAAACTTTCCCTGTTTTCTGACAGTGGTAAGAAGATTGAAATTAAGGCGAAGGGCAAAGTGAAGGTATAAGTAGAAGCTAATCGAGATGTCTTAGGGACGCTTCTAGCTACATCACATCAACAAACCATGGTAAAATCATCGATTTCAAGAAAGCCTTAGAGTATCCTTTAACTCCTGTTCCCTTGAGCTTAGCAAATGCAGATGGTACAAGAAGGAAAAATGACAAAAGTGACCTGATGAAAGTTCTATTACAGAACAGTACACTGGATCCTACCGACACATTAGATCCTACAAGGTGTATCAAAATGATTGGTACCCATCAGTTTCCAGTGGTTATGGACAAGACTACCACAACAAAACGTAACTCAGGAGCTACTTTATTTGTAGATGGATGTTATGAAAGGTCATCAAACTATAAATCATTGGCATTTCAAGAGAATCCAATGTTGCATATTGAAGCAGCAGGCTTGCCAATAAACACCAAATCTGTTGGGTACCAAACATTTTGATACACCCTGTACCAGCAGACTACCAGCAAATGAAAGTGTGGCTGCTTATGTGGTTGACTTGATGGCGTTAATTAGAACATTTAAAACGTATCCTAACACATTTGAGGCTCTTGCCTTGAAGGTGTTTTCATGCATCCCTAAAGGCTACAGGAGAGTTGATATTGTTGCTGATGCTTACCTACCACAGAGTATCTAATCAACTGAGAGAGATAGACGTGGAACGGCACCCAAAATAATAGTGCGGTCAGCCCAATCAAAGTTGCCCCGCGACTTCACAGGTTTCCTCTCCAATGGTGAGAACAAAACGAGACTGATTGACCTTATCCAGAGTGTGCTGGAGTCCAAGAGAGAAACTATCCTGGGAAGTCTTAAGAGTGAAGTGGTTTACTTCTCTTCATACCAGAAATGTACTCTCGTGACCAAAGAAGGTACTGCAGAGGTCCCAGAACTTACCACAGAACAAGAAGAAGCTGACACAAAGGTTATCTTGCACGAGCAGCATGTCTTGAGAAATAATGATAGTGGCACAGTCATCATCCGATCTCATTCTGGTGACATAGATATTGCAATCCTAGCGTTATCACACTTCATTGATGATGGTGCAAGAGTTGTACTAGATACAAACACAAGCACATATCGCAAGGTTTTTAGAATGAGCGACATAGACCTAACACCAGCACAGAAGACATCGCTGATAGGATTTCATGCCTTCTTAGGCAATGACTACAACTCCTCCTTTTTTTGGAAAGGTAAACAAACTTGTTGGAAGTTACTTGAATGCAAGCCTAAATTCCTGGATACCTTCTCCAATCTTGGGGTGTCTTCTGCTGAAACCCTGGAGGCAGACCTTGAAGAATATGTTGCCTTGCTGTATGGCATAAAGTGTAAAAGCGTCAACGAGGCCCGGTATATACTCTTTGATCGGAAATATACCAAACAGAACAAGATCACTGATATGTCATTGCTACCACCATGCCAGCATACACTGAGACTTCATATTTTGAGATCAAACTTTATCGCTAGAGAATGGCGCTCAGCAGTCCTTTGTAGTTATGAGGCTGGAAACATTGCTGACAATGGATGGACAGAATCACTAGAACTGAGATGGCTCGAGAAGGTTATGCCTGATGATCATGATTATAGATTATGATTGTGAAGACTTTGTAGGCAACAGCGATGAAAGCGATACAGAGGATTAAGTAAGCATAATTGGTAGAACTTTAAAGCAAACTTTATAGTACAAACAAGTATTTGTGCCCTATATGAACCAAAGGGTAACATAATGGTATGAAGTATTTTCCTACAAATTACGGATCCAAATGCTTGGAACCGTATAATATAAGATTCCCGTAAAGACTAAAGACCCCATCCCGTCTATTAAATATGGGGTCTTCAGAGACTTCCTCTTCCAGCCCCCCCCTACACACACAGTATTGTTGCCATCGAGTTTTGGAATAACATATCAACATTAATTTTGATTTTAGGTTGTAAGATGTGTTGCATCATAATTATATGAAATTACAGTATCATACATTATTACACACTATATTCTCAAAATGCTCAAAACGCCTGAATGGCACCCCCTGTTTGGGGGTGGGGTGGGGTGGGGAGTTGGTGGCTGGATGTTTGTATGAAGGAGTTTGACTTTCTTGGTCAAGATATACTTAATCTTCATAAAAATCTGGTCATACCAAACAAAGAATAAACTTTAGGCAAATTTCACTGGTGTTGTTTTTAAATAGGGGGCCATTTAGAGACCCCCTTCTACACCCCACCCCCCATATTGTTACCACATCAAATATAAAAGGCTTATTTAAATAAGTGGGTTCAATCTTGGCATTAAAAAGAGTGTACTTTATACTATTTTGTGTTTAAGCGTAACTTAGGGTATGTTTTCCTTTAAAATGGACCCCCCGGAAATAGGGGTCCTTTAGAGACCCCCCTACTACTCTTCCACCCTCCAGATTGTTACCACATCAAATATGTTGGGGTTAATTTACTAATTGGGTGTACATTATGAGATTTATAAGAGTTTGCTCTACACTATTGTGTTTAAACGTAACTAATGATATTTTATCCTTAAAAAGGGACCCCCCGGAAAGAGCCCCCCTTGTGGGGGAGCCTGTTCAGGATAGGGGCTTGTTACCCAAGATATTCTTATTCCTCATGAAATTCTGATCTAGAAAAACCATATGGGATAGGTTTACGCTCCAAGTGACACCTAGCTCATCTACAGCCTGGTCTATGAGGGGTGTTATTTCAACCCCATGTGCATGATTATTCTTGGGAGGGGATAAATGCTTAAAACTTTTATTTTGATATATTATTGGCCTCAAGAACTACACAATGGAATATTAAAGTGATTACTGGCTTCCTCGATTCATTTCCTTTAAAATCAATGTATTAATTTTTTAAGTATGCTGCATTTGTGATGGCAAAATGGTTAAAATATGGCTCTTGCCATCCCACTTCTGAAGTGCTTTTTTTACAGTAACAAAGCACTATCTTCTTGCATTCAACTGACATAATCAAAACCTTAATAAATAAAAAGTTTAATCTTCTGTAAAATAAGTTAAAACCCTAAATTAATGTCTCACAGAGACAAATTTATTCTCTCATGATACAGGCTGTCTCAAACTAATGAGTATACCATTGAAGACCAATGTCTAATATTTGCCAAAAGTGGGTCAAACATCTCAATTATATGACAGAAAAACAATTGTGCATTTCACAAATCATCATCAAAAACCTAAACCCGTCATAATAATACTCTTTCATAGGATTTAAAATGACTCATGTAAGCGACAATAATGAGGTCAAATATGATACTCATCATTTGCAAGCCTAGTTTCAAATGAAGTGATATAAAATAACATTATGTCCAATCATAAAAATAACAAGTTTGTGACTAGTGAGCAATGCATTTTTTAAATTTTTATTTAA
Source organism: Amphiura filiformis (assembly GCF_039555335.1). NCBI lineage: Eukaryota > Metazoa > Echinodermata > Ophiuroidea > Amphilepidida > Amphiuridae > Amphiura > Amphiura filiformis. Next base: position 72,732,620 of record NC_092633.1, read on the forward strand.
ACACAGAAAATTGCAATGGGCAACAGGAAAGCACTTCACAATTTGTTTGTTTGTCACTGCTATGTTAGTTAACCCTGTGATTATAAACATTAATGTTGCTTATGGAATGCGCAAAACATGGACTCCAGAATGCAATGCGCGGGCTACTAGAAACAAACTTTTCTTTTCTTTGGCCTAATTGCACAGTGGCACTAACCTTTGTTTCACCTTGTGTTTTGTTGTGATGTATGTGCGCATTTTGCTGGTTGCAAATTGGAAACTCATGCACTAACATAATCCAACAGGGCGAATATACATGCAAGTATGATGGTGGTTTATCGGCATGTATGATGGTGGTTTGTTGGCACGATTGCAGCAGCACAACCACATAGAAGCACTGACATCACTACCAAACTTGAAGTGCAACAAAGTGTACCCACATGATTGTAACATGGCATGCTAATGATGCTACATTGGGTATGTTGCATGATTTTGTGATAGCCTAATATATATCATTTGATCAGTGACATCTTATGCTGTGAAAAGGTATATAGACATGAACTATTTTATACATTTGAAGTTTTGAACACATAATTCAAATTAGATGACATGCATTAAAATGTACATTGCAACATAAAAATGACTGACAAATCACTGACAAGTTCATTTCTTCATAATTCATAAAATTGTTGTACATATGCAGTGATGCAGTAGTGTGATCAATTCACATTGAGTTACAACAAGCCTGGGTCTTAATTTACCGTAGTTCCTCCACTCATCACTACTTGCCACTCCAACATGAAGATGAACCTTCACCTGGCTTTAAGCAAAGACACCTGCATGCCACTAGCATTTATGGCAGATATTTCAGGCTAGCCTAATACAATATGACACACAATATAAAAATGTAGACAGAATGCAATGTTCATCTTTGTAGTGCCTCGATTTCTGTTTCTGCATTGGCTGTCATTAGCGATGATGTGTCTAATGTTATTTCATCTGAAAAGAACAAAAAGATGTTTGAAAAAGTAATCAGAATTGTTTTAGGTTAGTCCGAGAGGAGGTTCACCTAGCGGTACTTGATCCTATTGCGACAAGTAAAGATGGCACTCAAGTGCGACAGTAGAAGATCCATAAAGGAGCTTTTCAAATGTTTTTGTTGCTAGCCATGTGAATTCAAGAACAAACACTGTACAACATGTAGGGGGCTCTCCTTTCAGTGACACATTCCTTTAAATTTGATGCGATGTCCTTCTATAAACCACATACTCATTTACGTAAATTCAGATTTTTTTATCTGCTCACCACCCCTAAATTTGACATTTCATCAGTCTGAATTGTTTATATTGCCAAAGAAATGAAATATATCCACATTCGTAAGACAACAGTAATGTCTTGAAAATTTAGTTTTGTTATTCTTTACTCAAAATGCTGAAATAATATTAGTAATAACTGTCAGGAAAGGTTTGCGTCCAATTTAAGCTGAAGTTATAAGGCAAGGTGAATAAGCCACACTGGCTATTTTGGAGTTAACAAGGATATACAGGGGACTTAATGTCTGAATACATGTATATAAATACAACATTATATGTCAAAATTGCTCTGTCCTGACAGACACTTGAAACAAATTTGGCTGATTTGATTTAGGTGTAAGTTGGGATGTTTGTATTATAAATATGCCCAAAAAATCAGGTTTGAAAAAAACCAAAAAAAACAAAACAACAATTTCATAGTTATTGGATCATATATTATGGCTTTAACGGAAACCCTTAAGGTACTGGTTAGTGAAGAACTTTGTTAATGATGAAAACAACAAAAATACAATATGGCTGGTTCTAATAATAAAAGGTGGATCACAAGTAAGTTTTATAATAAGGTTGAAAACAACATGTCATGAAATCAAACAATCTTTATACTTTTTGACTTAAGATGACATTTGAACACTTTGAAATGACCATGTAAAATTGTGGCTTTCAATATATTAATAATTTTCAACAAGAATCTTGAAAAGTGAACATCAAAACTAAGATGTGAAGGGTGTCAAACTGATTTTAATTTTGCCTGGTGGTACTGTCTGTAAGTTTATTGCAGAATTCCATGGCAATTCACATACAAAAATTAAAAGGATGGTCCAATCAACATTTCAGCCCCACTTTTTCTGAAACAAAATTGAGATTTTAGTATCAATGGAAAGACCATGGGCTTTTTGGAGTCACTAACAATAAATAAAATGAAAATAATTATACATCTTTTACAAAATTAATATTTGTGGCCTTATTTTAGATTTAGAAGACAAACTGACACAACCTACTTTTGTGAATTCATAATAACTACAATATGCAGTCATGCAGAAAGTGAAAATAAGTCAACATTTCCTGATCTTAAACAAAGTTTCAGTTGCTATATTACTTGCAGTGGCAAAAGATCCGCTCTACAGCAATTATACTCTTTTTACTCTCACCATCGGAAGTTCAAAACAGGCACTAAAATGACTTTAAAGTAAAGGGTTCCCTTCATGCATCTCACATCTGCACCCTGTTTGATGTTTTCAGATTCAACCTAAGGAGAGGGACATTAATATCACAACCAATCAGAGCTTTGGTTGCTTTATGCAGAGATTTCAAGTTGTAAATTTATTTGTACATGGCTTTAAAAATATAAAATGTTGACCTTGTTAACAAGACTACTTGTCTCCATGATACAAATTGATAGTCAATATTATGATACTCTTTATATTAATCATACTTCTTAAGTTTTAAAAAACCTGAATATTTTGTCAACTGCCAGTCTGATATATAGCTTGGCTGTTGGTGGATACAAATCATATCTCACATTCCTGATCAAGTTGATGCCCTGTCTGTTATTTCATAACAGCTGGTCCATCTTACTAACCAACTTTACTTTGAATACAACTTGCCATTATTCTGCACAAATCTTAATGAACTGGGTATTATTATATGTGCTGCAACTGAAACTGAAAATCGCCAACACAAACATAAGAATTGTGTGAACTTTTGAAAAAGGAAACGATCTTCAAACTGGGACTTGAGTTTTGCAGAAGGTGACAATTTTAAGAGAGCTTGTGTTAAGAGAGATTCAGAGTTAAACTTGACATCACAGTGGTAAGTCAAAGTGTGTAAAAAATATTGGAACTAAAACATAATAATTATAAAACTGGATGTTTTACGCCCAATATTTATTGGTCTCGCTATGAGTTATTCGACTACTACGTCTCGTCCAATATTTAAAACTCATAACTCAACCAATAAATATGGGCTCAATCGATCCAGTGTTATATCAATAGTGGATAGTCATATAAGACAGTGAGCGTGCCGACAAGCAAAGGTGGCACGCTTGTAGATCCTTAATGATCGTATGCGATAATGTGTTAGCGTAATAATACATGTGCACAAATTAAGAACACGGTTTGGTGGCTTAGATGTTTGTGACGGTTTTGTTCATTTAAAACAACGGAGATGTCCTGAAAAAAGTAACTTTATTTTTTCGTAATGGATAACAGCTGCGCCGGCATCCTAGACTCAAAATATTGGCCAACCCATCCATTATGACACAATATTGGATAGGCAAAAGACAAAATCCTATCTTTTATTCTCTAAATAGCAAAGAGAAACAATTTTATTTTGCACAAATGTATGTGTGGCCATATAACTGAAATAAGGCAGATGTTGCAGCAAAGGGTGACATACATTGTACCACATATGAATGACTGCTGTTAAATAATTAATCATTCTTTTACAAAAAAAAACATATACCTTGATATCTTCTTTTTGATTATCTACACTTTTGATTTATTCATGACACCAATGATAACAGCTGATTAGGGAATTCTGTGTTTTACTTTAATATTCCGCATTCTTTTAATTAAAATCCAGGAAGTTGCAAACTGGCACAAAAGTAGATTTTACTTAAAAAGTGCAATGTCTGTTCTACATGTATTTTTGTCACATTTGGTATACAGAGTGTAAAATAATTGCTGTTTGCTATGGTACTTAAAATTGAGTAAGAATAATGAAATGTGTGTGGTGTCTGTCTGATTTTTATGGTGTCATAGTAGTGTGCCCTTTGCCCAGCCATAATTTATACATGTAGGTGAATGTTAAATGCTACAGATATTGAAGTATTATTTACTCATGTTATTACTGTGATACAATTACCTAAGCACCGGAGAAAAACACAATTTGGGAAGCCATAAAATGCACTACGGTTTTCAAAAAAACACAAAAAAATGTGATTTCCTAGAAATATTTTTTAAAGGTATAGACCCTAAATTACTTGTTATTCAAGGTTCACCAGAGAAATACTGCTATTAAAAAAAAAAAAGATAAATATTTGTTTTAAACAGCTAACAATGCAAATGTCAATTCAATATGTCCCTGGCTGTTCAATAGAAGCAACAGTAATTTATAATGTACAACTTTATCCAGCTTAAGAAAAACCTCAGAATTTTTCCTTCTTTTTTTAAATTTGCAGTATTTCTCTGGTTCCAACCTTGAATAACAAGTAAATAGGGTCTATAACTTCTATGAGATGGCATTGACTCACATATTGGTACCACACTTTTTTCTAAAGCCTAAACATTGTTGTCATGGTTATCATTTGCATAAAAAGGTAGTTAATTTCAAAGTTGGACTTAAATTACTGAAACTGTTGTTTGCCAGAACACCTTGTCGACCATAACCAGTTAACCATTCATCCAGGGAATGCCATGCTGCTTTGGCTTGAGTGCAACTTTGGAATTTACATATCTTTTCATTGAAAGGTTCACAATAGAAACAACATTTGGGTCATTTAAACAAATAAGGTTTCAATTGATATGGACAGAACATAATTGAGCTTATCTTCTCTTCCAGTTTTAAAATTAGTAAAGGTTTGAATTTATTTCCTTCCTCAAATGGAAAGTTATTTTTGTGATGTTTTTTGTGGTTGTATGTGGTCCAACTGTTACATGTATCTCCAAGGATCTAAACATCTTGCTTTTCTTTTTAATCTCCACAGCATCATCATGTACACAAATCTACCAACCATTGCATCCCTGATCCTAATTATCCCTAGTCTCATGTTAGGAGTCAGCTCACAAACCAGCCAATCACAGACCTGTAATTCCTGCTGCCAAGGCCCTGCAGGCATTCCGGGTCTACCTGGTAATGGAATTCCCGGATCTCCAGGAAACAACGGCTCCCCAGGTAACAACGGCCTACCCGGAAGAGACGGATTGAAAGGAGATCAAGGCGATACAGGAAGTGTTGGACCTGTGGGAGAAAGGGGTTTTCCCGGCCCCCAGGGCCCAAGTGGTGAAATGGGAGAAGCTGGCCCTCCTGGACTGCTAGGTTTACCAGGAAAGGTTGGCCCAAAAGGAATGCGAGGAATTCCAGGAGTTGCCGGTCAACCTGGACCTATCGGTGAGAAGGGCAGTACAGGCGAAACACCAGAAGTAAAACGATCAGCTTTTACAGTAGTTAAAACATCTTCTCAAACTCTAACTTCAATCAATCAATCAATCAATCAATTTTATTTTTATCCATTCATCAAGCAACAAGCAACAATATTCATCAAGCTACAATAAACAATGAATTGTACAATTATGAAAATTATAAATATAAATATATACACAGTGTACATTGAAAAAGGTAAATATCAATGAAAAACTTACATGGGCAAGATGATGGATGAGGACACTGCTAAACGCAGAGCGTGAGGTGCAGTGCCCTCGACCTAAAGTTACAACTGGAAACAAAGAACTACAAATAATAATAAATTATACAAGGTAAAAATTCAGAGTGGTACAAACTTCATGCACTCAGCATAATAATGTACAAAATAGTGAAAAGCAAAAAGTTAAAGCCAAAATGCTGCTCAATGGAAATGTAGAAATAGTGGGCCTATGATAATAGGCCCTATACTGAATAATACCAAAAAATGAGGGTGCCGACAACAAAATTTGCTTACATGATAGCAAAATACGATAGAGACCCAAATGAATAGTAGTAAATTGTGAAACATGATGGGAAATTACGAATCACTTGGCATATATTTTCCAAGAAGATATTTTTCATGTGCTGCTTGAAAACAGCAACCGAGGGTGCATTTTCAGAGTTGATGGTAAATTATTCCAAAGTAATGCACCTTGGATTCTAATGGTGTTATATGCAAGGCACGTGTTGGTTTGATCAATATGGATATCGCCGGCATGGCGAGTGTTGTAATTATGCACATCACTGTTAACAATAAAGTAATTATGATCAAGTAGGTCGTTGGGAAGGAGACCATGATAAAACTGATACATAAAAATCACAAGTTGGAGAATGTATAAATCATGTATTTTAATGTTTTCAGAGATGAAAAAGTGGGTCAGAATGTGCTAACCAGAGCGAAGTTAGTGCAGGTTCTGACAAGCTTCTTTTGCAACAGGAGAACAGAGTCACGGTGTGAATTGTTCTTATCAGCCCAGATAATTGCACAATAGTTTAGGTAAGGATAAACCAAAGAGTTATACAGGGTTGGTAATGACTCAATTGGGAGAAATTGCCTAACTTTTCTGATGATGCCATTATATTTAGAGATGATGTTACAAACGTGAGTGGTGTGGGACTTCCAAGTTAAATTATCATAAATTAGGATCCCCAAGAATTTAGTAGTGTTTACTTGACCTAATTGTTTGTTATCAATATTAACTTTGATCTCAATGTTAGGATTTGGATTATATTTATTTTTAAATATCATGTAATTAGTTTTACTTACATTTAGTGACAGCTTGTTTAATTTAAACCAATTGGAAATTATTTCAAGATCTTTATTTAGTAAAGTTTCAAGGCTAATAGGATCTTTATTGGTACAAATTATATTAGTATCGTCTGCAAAAAGTATAAATTTAAGTGTAGAAGAGCAGTTGGGCAGATCATTTATGTAAAGGAGGAAAAGTAAAGGACCCAGGATCGAACCCTGAGGAACTCCACAATGGATGGTATTAGTGGGGGCTTTTTTCCCATTGAAGACAACAAATTGTTGTCTGTCCTTTAAATAGTTTTTAATCCACAAATTGGAAGTTCCTCTAATGCCACAGTGGTAAAGTTTTTGAAGGAGAATGTAATGGTCAAGGGTGTCGAAAGCCTTGCTTAAATCAAGGAAAATACCAACTGTGCATAGTTTCTTGTCAATTGCAGTGGTTATAGTGTCATACAGGTTATTAATGGCCATGTAGGTGGAATGGTTTTTGCGAAAGCCAAATTGGTTTGGACTGAGAATTTTGTGCTTAGTAATAAAGTCAAGGATCCGGTTATAAATGATCTTTTCAAGCAATTTTGAAATAGATGGCAAGATAGAAATAGGACGATAATTGAGTAAACGTGTGTTTGTCACCAGATTTAAAAACCGGATTCACTTTGGCGTTTTCAATTTTGATGGAACAATACCTGTTGACAAGGAGCTATTAAAAATATGTGTGATGACATCAAGAATTTCGGGGATGATCTGCTTAAGAAGGTTTGAGCTGGCGCCATCAATACCGCAACTGGTGCTGGTCTTAAGGGAATGCGTAATTTCTAGAACTTCCTGGGTAGAACAAGGTGATAGAAAAAGGGAGTTTAACGGGGACTTAGAAGTTTTAATTTGGTCCAAAATGGAGATATTAGGAGGAGGATTTTACTTGCAAGAGATGGACCTATATTAGTAAAGAAATCGTTAAATTTCATAGCAATTTTATTGGGATCTTTAATTACATTGCCATCATCATCAGTAAAGTGGCTAGGAGGTTTAGTGGTTTTATTCCTGCCTAGAATATTATTGAGAGTTTGCCACGTCTTCTTCATGTTATTCTTATGAAGATTAAGCTGAAAACTAAAGTGGTTTTTCTTAGATGTGCGTAGTAGGGAGTTTAGTATATTGCGAAATTTTGTGTATTTAAGTTTATTTTCAGGATTATGTTTAGCCAAGTATTGTTTATATAATTTATCTTTAGTGAAGATTGACTTTATTAGGCCAGGTGTTACCCAAGGTTTTTTGGGGGTTTTGCGCTTACTAACTTTGGATGTTTTTATCGGGCAATGGGTATTTAGTAATTTTTTAAGTTTAGTATCAAAAATATTATAAGCTATGTTAGGGTTAGATTCCCTATAAACTTCATTCCAATTAGTTAACGATATACCATTCTTAAGACCTTTGATATTATCAGTCTTCAATTGGCGCTTCTCAAATATTTGGGTGACTGGATTCACATGGCTGCTAGAGTTTATATTTGATGTGAAGGTAAAAATTGGGAAATGGTCAGAAATATCAACAACTAGGACACCAGAATTGATCTTAGCAGTTATATCGTTGGTCAAAATATTATCAAGAAGAGTTGCGCTATTTTCAGTAATCCGTGTAGGTCTATCAATGCAGGGAAAGAAATTATTAGAATAGATTAGATTAACAAATTCAGACACTTTATTATTAGAACCATGTTTAAGTAGATCAAGGTTGTAGTCTCCAGCTACGTAACAAATCTTGCGTTCCTTATTGATGATATCAAAAACTCTGGCAACATCAGAAAAGAAGCTATCCAAATTAACTGTGTCTGGGCGATAAATGACCCCTATGATAGAATTAGGAGTTTGCTGGTTATTGAATTCAATGAAAACGGAATCGCAGTTATCACACTTGATAGTAAGATCATCTCTAATCATGAACTCAATGTTGTTATCGATAAAAAGAGAAGCCCCTCCCCCTCTTTGATCGGTTCTATGAGAATTAACAGAAGTGTAACCTTCCAAATCAATGAGATTTGCGTCACAGTTAGATCTAAACCAAGTTTCCGTGAAGGCATAGATATTGAAATGATGATCAAATGTCGATAGATAATCAATTATATCATTGGCATGTTTGTTGAGACTACGGATGTTCATGTGAAACAGTGATAGCTTACAGAGATTTGGGTTATGAACCTGATTAATAGATAAGCTGTTATAATAGTTACAGTCACATTGCATAATTTGATCAATATTACAATCATCGTCAGTTTCAGTAGAGTGGGTATTGAGGGTACTATTAAAACGAAATGGGTCAAATCTTAAGGAGGATACAAAATCAGACATAGTGCATACAAATAGGGACAAATAACAATATCAAAATAAAATAATTATAGGAAAGAAATTTTAACTTAGATTACAATTTAAATCCAAATCAAGAGATTTGAATGGTACAAAATCAGGAGAGTTTGAATAGAGCTCTCCAAAACCACACACAATAATTAAATAGTTTAAAAAAATGTGAATTGGGTGAAACAAATTTCGCGATGCCAAATGCAAAGCCAAAATAACATTGAGAGCCAATATGTTATGACCAATAAAGTTGGAGCAGTTAATGGAATGGGACAACTGCAACAGTGTACATCAAAAAAAGTCGGATGGCCATTGGAAAAAGAGTGGCTGGTGGTGAAGCGAGCAGGAGATGGAACCGAACCAATTTGGTATACACTGAGGCAATTTATTCCACAGGCACTGATCGATAACATAGGGAAAACATAGAGAGCAAATTAGCAAATCTAGAATTACCAGCATGTCAACAAAGGAAATATAACAATGTGAAAAATAGAGCACTCCAGGATCCACAAAAATAAATAATACTTGATGAGTAAACAATAATCAATACAGTCCCAATCAGTATAAATACAGTTACACAATAACAAAAAATGATATAGTGAGGGCACTGGTAAAATAAAACAAAATATAATGGCAAGGGAATGGGGAAGGCAACATTGGACACCAAACGGTTAAAACGAATGCTGAAGACTCCGAGGAGTAGCTGGCAGGCGAGCATAAGAACAAGAGAACACGTTTGGTGAACAATGTAGCAAAGTGATTCCACAGAATGACAACGCTTTGGTCATCTGTGCTTTTATTTTACTCGGAAACATGGGATGTAAAAACAAGAGGGTGACATGGTGAAAATGAAAATAATAAAGTACTGCGAAAGCCCAGATATAGTTTGGCAGTTTCATGAAATACATGAATAGTGAACACACAAAATATGGTAAACTTAAAGAAAATACCAAAATGGTCAAATGGGGAAACTGCAACAGTGTACAACAAAATCCATAGGCCAGAGGAACGGGAGGCCAGATGATAAGGCGAGCAAAAGAACCACAAATAACCATTTTGGTGTACACTGAGGCAGTTAAGTTCCATAGAATGACATGCTTTATAGTCAACCCATGCTTTTATTTTGACTAAACAGGGAAAATAAAAAACATTAGGGGAAACAATTGCAAAGAATGCAAAATAACAAATCTAGAATTACCAGTATAGCAACAAAGTAAATATCAGTAACAATGTGAAAAATAGAGCACTCCCGGATCCACAATAAATAAATAATACTTGGTGAGTAAACAATAAATAATCAATGCAGTCCCAATCAGCATATAAACGGTTAAACAACAACCAAAAAAATGATATAGTGAGGGCACTAGTAAAATAAAACATACTATAATGGCAAGGGAATGGGAGAATGCAACATTGGACACCAAACGGTTAAAACGAATGCTGAAGACTCCGAGGAGTAGCTGGCGAGGCGAGCATAAGAACAAGAGAACCAGTTTGGTGAACAATGTAAAATAATAAAGTACTGCTTAAGCCCAGATAAAGTTTGGCAGTTGCATGAAATACATGAATAGTGAACACACAAATTATGGCAAACTTAAAGAAAATATCAAAATAGTCAAATGAGGAAACTGCAACAGTGTACAACAAAATCCATAGGCCAGAGGAACGAGAGGCCAGATGATGAGGCGAGCAAAAGAACCACAAATAACCATTTTGGTGTACACTGAGGCAATTAAGTTCCATAGAATGACATGCTTTATAGTCAACCCATGCTTTTATTTTGACTAAACAGGGAAATAAGAAATAACAGATCTAGAATTACCAGTATAGCAACAAAGTAAATATCAGTAACAATGTGAAAAATAGAGCACTCCAGGATCCACAATAAATAAATAATACTTGATGAGTAAACAATAACTAATCAATACAGTCCCAACCAACATAGATACAGTTAAACAAAAAATGATATAGTGAGGGCACTAGTTAAATAAAACATAATATAATGGCTAGGGAATGGGAGAATGCAACATTGGACACCAAACGGTTAAAAAGCTGGCGAGGTGAGCATAAGAACAAGAGAACCAGTTTGGTGAACAATGTAGCAAAGTGATTCCACAGAATGACAACGCTTCGGTCATCTGTGCTTTTATTTTACTCGGAAACATGGGATACAAATACAAATGGGTGAACTGGGGAAAATGCAAAATATTAAAAAGTAATGCAAACACCCAGATAAATATGGTTTGGCAATAGCATGAAAATCATGAATAGTATACGGTAATATAAGAGACAAAACAAATGAATATTCCACCAGATTAATAATGAAAAAAACTATATAGCATTTTCATATGAAAAAAAAGCATGTCTTGGAAAAATGATGGTAAATAGGTTCCATCGAACCAGTCAGACAAGGTCAGTTGGGTGCTCAATGAGGTGAACCATGAGCACAACAACGAGCGATCGACAAACGGTCCATGAGAATCAGACCGTGTCTGATAGGTCGAAGAACACAGATGAAACAAGCAAACAAGTAAAGCATTAAAAAAAGCAAGTAACAAAGCAAATGAAGATCGATATTAGTGTATCAACTCAAGTCAACAAGATACATTACTATCAACAAAATGAATTGAGGAACACGGGATACAAATCAAATTTAAAAGACTTATATAAACAGGGAAAACCAAAATCATTGACCAAGGCAGACCATGTCAAATGAATGCTCAGTATAGATGGGGACTAACATGAGCAAGGCAGAGAAAGAACATACTGACCAAGGGCAAGGGAGGCAAGCATGAAATGACAAGTGTGCCAAGTAGGCCTACATGTAGACCATGGTCTGCTAGGTCAATGAAACTTGAGTAACCATGCATAATTAAATGAGATGTCGAGTACATGAAAACCAATAACATAATAAACTAATCAGGTATGACAAAAAAAAGCGTTCAATATTAAATGACAAACAAACTAATAATATGAAAACTAACCGCAGTATTAAACAGTAGTGAACAATGACGAACATGCTATCGGCAAAAATTACATTTTATCTAGTTCAGCCAGGCTACTGACGGTTACCTTCGGTCCATGTTGGTAAGCACCGTTATTCTGCCGTCTTGAGTCCAGGTACTGGATATGCGTTCATCTTTACCATTCGCTGAGCTTCCCGGTAAATGTTCATACGTGTTGCCGTTAAGTTCTCTGTGATAAGCATTCCCGATCGCTTAAGTTTGCTTTTCTCTTTGTAGACTTCTGCTCTGTCTGAGTATGATATAAATTTCATGATTATCGGACGTGGTCTTGGTTTCATGGATGTGTTTTGGTCTGCTTTCTTGGTTTTCCCAACCGGTGGGTACGATCGAAATCATAGAATTCAAAGTTAATGGCCAGTTTGTCTTTGATGATTCCCATGGCGACAGCTGTGGTATCTTCCTCTGGTTTTTTCGGGGACACCGTGTAGCAGAAGACAGTTGCGTCTACTATACTGTTCAGCCTCTTCAACTCGGTTTTCTAGTTGAGTTTTCTCCTTTCTCACCTTGTTCAGTTCTTGTCGGAGTGTAGCCACTTCTTTCTTCGTGTCTTGGATATCCATGGACACAGATTCATAGATACTCTGTTCAATTTCAGGCTTTAGCTTTTCAGTGATCTTTACAGTCAAAGCCTTGGTTACTGCATCCACAAGAGGGTTGAAAATCTCGGCGATAATAGCACAACAGATACAACAGATGAAATAAGTGGCTGAAGTAGATTAGTATCCGAGAGAACTTGTTTGACTGTATCTCTCATCTCGCCGGTGATTTCAGGCTCACACACGCCATCTGATCCAGCAGCTGTGTTTCCCTGGCTGGTATTGATTGGTAGAGGTGCAGAATTTGCCTCCTCGGTAGAATCAAGCATATTTTGCTTAGATTTCTTCCTTGATTGCTGGGATCTGGTCGTCATAGTTGATCCAGATGCTTCCTGGTGGCTTCGATGTATAGATTATTGGGTTGAAGATGGTATAATGGATATGAAAAGATGAATTTTGATGTGGTTTTCGGAGCTCAAATCAAGTCGATCACATCTCTTGATCAGTGTTTCTAGTTTCCAGCACAAGTGTTAACATTTGACTAACTTGTCTAATGTTAACACTTGTGTCACCAACATTACAGGAGCTAAAATAACATAATCTGACTTAGTGAGAAGACAATTATAATCATAACCCAGGATTTTACTGGAACATCATTTCTATATTTATTTACAAAAAAGGGTTTTTTAAAACAGACAGCTACCCATGGTTTTGGACTTTTGGTTCCTTACTTTGAATCCCACAGTTTGAATCCTGTTTCAAATTATGTTGTCTTGTATATGGAAGGAAATGTTTGCCATTTGGTTTTGATGTTTCAGAATTTAACAAATATAAATACGAAAATGTTTTCGGTTTTGTCTGGAAGTAAGGTCTGTTCGCCGATGACAACCAAACAATTTTTTTCTTGGCCTAAGCTGGTGCTCCACAAAAATAAAATGCCAGGATGAACAAGAGCAAAAACAGAACAATAACAACAACAACAACAACAACAACAACAACAACAACAACAACAACAACAACAACAACAACAACAACAACAATAATAGTAGTAATAATAGTAGTAATAATAATAGTAGTAGTAATAATAATAATAATAATAATAATAATAATAATAATAATAATAATAATAATAATAATAATAATAATAATAATAATAATAATAATAATAATAATAATAATAATAATAATAGTAATAATAATATAATCATGCTTATAAAGTGCAATACCCAATTAAGTCTCAAAGTGTTACATACAGACAGACAGACAGACAGACACACAAACACACACCCCCACACCCAGACAGACAGTTAATGAATCAATAATATAAAACCAACCTTGTTCTGACGTGGAAGTCTCGTTTAAACCAAAGTCTAATTTTTTTCATGGGTGAAGCATCCTCAAGACCTTCGATGTCCACTAATGAATCTCCTGTATGTGTCTCTGTGGAGTTGAGCATGTTGAGGGTGACCTCTGAGATGATGGGATGCAAATGGTTCACAGTGCAAAGGGAACAGGTCAAGAGTGCAAAGGTCATGGTGTGCAAAAAAGTCAAATGTACAAAGGTCATGGAATGTTAAGGTCAGAGTGCACAAAGGGTACAGAGTGCAACGTTCATGGAGTGCAAAGGTCAGAGTGCAAAAATAGGATTGATTTTCAGCAAAACGATGGATAATTGAAGTTAGTGTGCATGATGTTATTAAATGATAACAGTACAGAGAGAGCAGGGCCAAAGTATGGAAATGGTTAGGTTCATTCAAAGTGAGTGTGATTATGTCAGAAAGGAAGGGTAAGAGAAAATAAATCAAAACATAAGTATTACAAATAAACACAGTCAGTTAAAGGGATATTTTGTGATTCCAGCATCTTCTTTTTAGGGTATGATTCAATATATATCCATGGAACAATTTCATTTCCAAAATGTCAGTTAATTCAGACACTGAATTTGTGAGTTACATAAAATTGTATATATATCATTGTGCCTCAGCCCACTGTCTTGTAACTGTGGGCTGTTGATAGCCAGGACATACATACTGAAAATGTCTTTGTCAAACAACCGAATCGGTAGGTAAGATTATAAAAGTACAAAAATCTCAACTTTTTTGGAGTATGTTGGGGGATGAGGCTGTGGATCACAAAGTGCCCCTTTAAGCATAAGAAACTATAAGAAAGTAATCATTTTATTAATGTTGCTTTTGATTATAGTATTCAGCAAGGTCCCTCAGTGGTGTCCGCTGCTCTTCCTGATTATCGTGTAAAAAGAACTAGGTCACACGATGCTATGCAACTTGATCTGCAAATCAGGTGCCGATGTAATGATGACGTGATTATATTAGTCAATCAGAACACCACTTCTGTGGTTTATGGTATAAATAGCATCAAATCAGCAGACCGCTGCAAAACCTTGCTGAAAACTATAAAGCTGGTTAAAATTATCAATAAATTGTATGAATCAACCATTGAACTAATGAATAGTAACTATGAATTTAAACAAAAAGTATATGTAAAGAAAATGTCTTGCTTACTTCAAAAGGCAGTCCTCTTTAACAAACTTTAAGGCAACAATTCTGGAAAACATTTTGTATCCAAAACTGGTCATAGTTGTTTTTACTTTGAAAAAGGTTGTCATGATATAGTTTTTTAAATATGATTATCACCCTGGCCACCCCCCCCTCCTGACCTAGTTATAACACAAAAAACATGCAATATCCCTCTACAGAAGCTTCTCAATTTTTTTAAACTTTCAAACAGTAAAATTGCAGGCTTAAATTTTTGTCTCACTTGCATATATACCAGTTGATGGTTAAATTGTTACTCCAAATGTCATCATTATTACTGATCATTTAGTAACTTCCATCTGTTTTACCTGTTTTGGGTTTCTTTAAAGGTGGCTCATCTGCTGATACTGATGTTGAGCTATCCACAGGTGACTTGGCTATAATGGATGTATGCTGTGCTTGTTTCCTCTTTTCTGAATCAGCACCTACTTTCTTTTTCAAGGCAGACCGAATTTGATTACTGTAAAAGATGATGTGCAACAAATGTTACATGTACATACTGTACGAGCATGTATATGACTAAGCAATATTGGAATATTAAATTTTCCAGTTAACAAATTTCATATTATACATTGTGAATTTATACATTGTCATCAACTGCAATTATTTTGTTAAAACTAATTAAATTCAGCTTGCAAAATTAGATCCTTTTCCTGCTCAAGTTTCCTATTCATGTTGAAATACAGGGTGAGTCAAAAAAAGTGCAATAGAGAAAAGAATCCATTTTTATTAAAAAACCGAGTTGAATCTTTTAGGTTTAAAAACACTTTATAAATAACATATCCATTAGTGATCTTGTGTGAAAATATCAAGGAATTAGCATTTACCGTTTTGTTTTTATGACACATTTTATAGCGATACCCAATTTTAACGTTTGTCCAAGAGACACCTAAAATTTGAATGTCAGCCCACTCCGTGTAAGGTAGATTTGGAACAACTGCCAGTTTCTTAACCTCATTGGCATTGAAAAAAAATGGAGCCCCTAAAGTGTTATTGCCCTTGGTCTTGTTTAAGGAGAAGAAACATTATTTGTTGTTCTTTTCATTTTCCCTTTATTTTAAAGATGTTTATTCTCTATCAAAACCATATAAATTTTTAGGCGGGTTTTTCAAATGTCGGGAAATGAAATGCTTGGCGCAAATTGGAGTGGAGTGAATTACAAAACATCCAGTAAGTTGGACATATTGGGATTAAAAAACTGGAGTTGGAGTCGAGTGAGGTATGAAGGACATAAAGTAATGTTAGAAAGTTTGTTTGAACAGAAAAAAAGAAATAAAAATAACGCAAAAATCAACCTTATTTAAGTTAAAGTCAGTTTCAGAGCTGGTGCATTTATCGTGCATTGTGTGCTCCCATTCAAAATACACGGTACCTCGTGGACAACTAATGACATTGGGTATCGCAGCAAAAGGACTAAAAATTAAACGGTAGAAGCGAGTCACTTCATTTTTTCACAGAAGGTGACTATTGAGTGTGGCATTTATAGACACTTTCAATACTGGGAAAGTTCAACTTGGTTCTTACATAAATATCGATTCGTTGCTCTATTGCACTTTTTTTGACTCACCCTGTACATGCCACAGATGCTTAATCTCTAAGTTGGCAAACATGAAATTTCCAACAGGTTTTGGTTCTCGTAATTTTTCATTTCAGGCAAACTAAAAACATTAAAAGTCTGAATTCTACTGCCAACATCTGTAGATTAATTCAGACTTCTACTCTCCCGTGGTGCATTAAGAGTTGGGTTTATGAACCGTGAGAGAATTCCGTCCTTAGGAGGGACATTAAGCCATTGGTCCCATATTCAAAAGAGCCATACCTGTATGAAGCTTGCAGTCAGTTTCGAGAAGAATAGGGTGTAACGCCTGACTGTTCCCACAACATCCTGGTGCTCAAATCATATATTATAGCTTTATAGCTTAAAGTGTGTATTACTTACACTGTCCTTGTTTTGATGACATCACTTATTTTATGGAGGTCTTCACCAAATCTTTTCACTGCTGCTCTTAACAATTCCAGTTCTTCATCTGTCCATTTACCACTATGTAGCAAATATTAAGCAATGGTGAAAGAGCGATTAAAAACAAAAACAATGCTTGAAAATGGGGAAATCACAAAAGCAAAACCAGCAGACTGTATGTTTTGATGTCACATCTTTAAAATTGCTTCATCTGCCGAGGTTTGATAGGCATTAATCAAATGGTCCAAAGGTTACAAATTTTGTAATACATTGATGTTACCAACCCCATGACTGAACCATGGCAATGGTGCCACAAAAACCAGTGGTATCGCATTCACATTCAAGGATTGCAGTCCAGTTATTGTTTGTCCAGATTTGGTAGGACTACTGTGCTTATCTTTTGGTCCTGAATAATACTCCCCACGCCCATGACAGGCCCAGGGTAAAATGCCAAGGCACCAGAGGCATTGAATGCAGTACCTTCAGCTTTCATTTGCCCACGTCTGGTGGACAGCTAAATTGTACAATGTACAACATACAAATATTTGCCTATACATTGTCATAATTGCTGAATTTGATAGTGACATTACCAGTGCTTGCGCATAAAGTGTGCCGATTAACTTGTACGCTCTGCAGGATTATGTTAGCATGTGATTTGATACTGCAACCACCAAAATATACACCAAGGTCACTACCAAACTCAAACTACATGCAAATATAGACACCCGTCAGCATACTATAGGCAATGATTGCCAGAGTTTGCCGAATTCCCAAGTGATGGACAGTAACTGCAGCTTACTTCATGTTAAATACACACATCAAGGTTCAGATGTTGAGTGGATACATGTACATGTCATGCAAAGGACACAGACAGTTCATGCACAGAGCTATGTGGATTAAACCCACTCCAGCTTTAACTTCCTTTTCTCTTTGATCAAATTTACATACGATGGAATAAGCCCAATCGCCATTCTAACTTCCGGTTTTTGAGAGCAGTTTTGGGACACTTTGACCTCTGACATGTCGGGAAAATTTACGTAATTATTATAAATTTTCTTATTATTGTCACAATTTTGATCATTAAAAATACCAAATAATTAATTTATAAAACACTAATATTTTTTCCAGCCATGGCTTAATTCTGAATTGTCACCTAATTTGGGTGTACTTTGTCTTGGATCCAATCTCTATCATGGAAAGTTTGCTATATCTTTCTAAATATAATGATTGTTTGTTCTAGATTTGGTGTTTTAGCGTTTCATATTTGAAAGAATTAATGTTTAATTGCAACATTTCGAAACTACAAACCCAAACTGGGTGCTATGATGTACAAGATTGGGCTACGAGTATGCATTTTACCAAGTTAGCAATAGGTATTTCCTTCATGTTGCCAATGCATGACTTTCTTTATTATACTCAAAAACGGATTTTATTATACATGTACTAGAGAGTTGTTTACGTGCATATAGGCTCCTTCACAGTCGGTGTCTGTTGTGTATGTTTACAACTGAGCCACATACAGGCTGGGTTGCCGGGACTACCAGACAAAGAATCTGTTTTTTGACTATAATTTGGTCTCTATCAGTTTTACTGATAAGATGGCTAATTGAAAATAAACACTTATTTTGTAAACAGATAATGCTCTGTGGTTATTTATGGATGGAAACTTGGGAAATTGCTATTAATGAAATAATTAATATATTAAACATACATTTTGCTTTGTTAACGACGGAAATCCGTTCAGAAATAAGGTTTTTTGGAACCATTCGACAATAAAATTTTGAACAATTTTGCTCTATGAAAAAGGATACAATTGCACCCCTGCTGATCCGACTACTGATAAGCTGTCAACAAGCATTGACAAGTATGAAAAGTGTGACCACTAATTGAACAATAATAATGAGCATTATCTGACCATTCCCTGATCTGACCAGAGCTGGGTATAAATAGTGCAGGTGCCTACTACCAACACTAATTGATGTTGGGAGTGACACTAGTCGTCTAGGGGGGGGGGGTACCAGTAATTGGGGTAGATAATAGTGGCTTTGGTTTTATACATTTTTGGTACATGTAGAGCAACCGGGAATCCCTGGGATTGAGTAATCAGTCTTTTGATTAGGCCAATGAAAGTCGATTTTGAGTTTCCCGTCACCGCCCTCACTTCATTTTCTGACCCTCACTTGAATTCATTATTGTGACTATTTTTAATATACTTATACCTAATAATCTCATTAGGGCTAAACATCCATCTTCAAGTGAGTGAGTGGCAAATAACAACACATTTTACATACGTGTTGGTCATATAATGAAAGGCAGAAAAATAATGAATAATGAAAAAGTTACCTCACTTGTTTTCAGAAATTATGACGGGAAACTCAAAATTGACTGTTAGTGGCCTTATAATGTGATTGTAACTACCAGTAAACTATACATTGTGAATACAAATATCTAAAATTAATTACTTTGCTTTTAATGGATTTTATACTAAATATTGGTAAATAGTAAAACACTGAGAAAAGGTAATAAAGGACAGCAATTATGAATAAAAGATTTGAGAGGAATTCGAAGGAGTTGTTATGGACATGGTGGGTTAGTAACCGGAAAATGTTGAAGGTCATGCAGGTCAAGGTCACCCGAGGTGAATTGAGTATTGTCAGATTGTGGATAACAATTCTGCCCAAAATTGTTAAAGGTCATTTGAGGTCGACTAAGTATATATTGTGTTGGATTGTCAGAATGTTCAAAGTGGTGTCAAGCGCATTTGATGTCAACAGAGCATCGATAGTCTGATTTTCATAAAACGTGGTGCATGTAATCACAATTAGGCCCTAAGGGTCAAAACCATCAAGGTCATATCAAGGTTAACAGTTACTGATAATAGACAGTTGGATGATTGTCATGAAATTTGGTTGATATGAAATCCCTTAGCAGCAAACATTCTTAAGGTTATCTGAATATAGATTGTTGGATTGTTGTAAAACTCAGATGTGATTTCAATTGAGCCGTTTGTTACAAGTATGAATGAAATGTAGACCAATTTAGCACACATTTTCCAATTCAGCTTTCGACATGAAAATTTGAGTATTTCCTAGTATGTCATTGGTGGTATTTATTTACCAATAAATGCCAATATTTCGGTATTTATTTACCAATAAATGCCAATATTTCGCACCCAGTTAGTTGTGCCAAACATGCAAATTTACTAGCTTTCCAAGTACTTGCATGCAAAATTATGAAACATGATCTTCATCCATGGCGTTGTCTTTTTAAAG
Organism: Amphiura filiformis; assembly: GCF_039555335.1. Lineage (NCBI taxonomy): Eukaryota > Metazoa > Echinodermata > Ophiuroidea > Amphilepidida > Amphiuridae > Amphiura > Amphiura filiformis. The sequence goes on from NC_092633.1 coordinate 72,753,043, forward strand.
ACGTTTCTTGTTTATATTTGTTTTAAATATTGTAAAACATTTTAGATTATATTTTGTACGTACAAAAACCCAATATTTCTGAATTTTCTGAAAGGTCAAAGGACAAGGTGTCCTAAAATTGCAAAAACTGTCCTACAATGCATTGCAAACTTCCAATGCCGATTGGGCTTATTATAGCCCAGAGCCCAGTTGTTGTGACCTACATGTACCTACCTGGATGGTGATGGTTCAGACACAGGATGAAGCTGCATAGTCAGTTCCCCTAATCTACTGAATGCTGCTCCTGCCTCAGAGAAAATCTCTCCAACCTTCAACATAAGAGCAGCATAAAAATAAACGTTATTAAAATTATGGAGGGCTTGGAACCATTGAAAACTGGTCCAATCAAGGTCTACCATTTATAGCATGAGCTCGGACATGGTCATTTTACCAGAGATGTCCTATGTGTTAGTAGACCTGCCAGCATGCTGACATTTACTGGCCTCTCGTCATGCAGCGCATATTTAGATATGGACCATGCGCCAGCCAGTTCTCCAAAGGGTGCCTGCTCAAATACATAACTTAAGCTGGGGGAAGGGCGGGGGGATCATACTTAAAGCAGGAGTGACCCCATTCTGGTAATCAAGTGAACTGGCCTTTGATTTTCCGCAATGATCTTTGGAATAGGGAGCATGTACCAGCCAGTGCTCCAAAGGGTGCCTGCTCAAAGACATTTAGCTGGGGGAAGAGGAAGGGGCAGGGGGTTGTACTTGAGCAGGAGTGACCCATTCTGATGATCAAGTGAACTGGCCCGCGAGTTTCCGCAATGATCTTTGGAATAGGGAGCATGCGCCAGCCAGTGCTCCAAAGGGTGCCCACTCAAAAACATTTTGCTGTGAGGGTGCATGTATCAGCTAGTGCTTATGCTTTAAACATTTTAAAGGGTGCCTGCTCAAACACATTATCCCCCCCTTGTATCAGTGCAAAGGTGTAGACCTACTTAGGTGGGTAGTATCAAACCATGAGAATTATTTAAAAAAAAGACACTTGAACACAAATTTGATCTTTTTGAATAAGTTTTTCTTTATTTTTGCATTTTGTGTCGCTGTGGTTCCATCTTTCTGTCACAGCTGGAATCTGTATCAGAAAACATAAAACAAAATGTTAGTCATACATGTTCATTTGAATAGGGGGGCTATCATTTTCTTCGGAAGGGGGCTCCCAAATTTACAAAAAGTCGGCATCAATAAAATTGACCCCCCCCCCTATTTCGGCAACTTTTATCACCCCCATCACAGATACACCTTACCGGTACCCCCTAAAGAGGCTAAAATTATACCAGTCGGCCAGTGAGTGTAACTGTTTCGTATGTCGCAAAATAAAAATATGATAATTGACAACTTACTCGAGAACTCTAGCTTCGAATTTGCACACGATAGTTACGCATTCGATGCTAGACTGTTACTATCGTTTTTCGGTCGGACAGCAGTGCAATTTTTTGCACGTAGGTTTTTTATTCTGTTAATGTTGAAATTTCGATGAAAGTTATATTTCGATAAGTCAACTGTAACTTTTGAGCAAGATTTGCCTATTTTGGACAGTCTGGATCTGGATCTGGATTTGGATTGATAATCAGCACCGCCTCCTCTGGAGGATCACGCTAATGGGGGTTTGGGTCAGCTGTTTAGATACGCTGGATTAAATGTTCTTTAAGCCTTTCTTTAAAGGATGGTGTAGAAGGTGCCTCGATGACCGAGGGGGGCAGGGCATTCCAGTCGACAATTGTTTTGGGAAAATAAAAAAAATTTTTGGTCTAATCTAAAATTTCGCTGAAGTGTAATTTTAGCAACATTTTTGATGCAATTGCCTGTTGTGATTGGCTGTGTTTACTTCTGAACTTCCATTGCTTTACAATACACGGTGTCATACTTCAGTTCAGCGAATCTGACTAGATTTTGAATGCAATAATGGTCTCTAGCCTAGAATGTGAAGCTATCGGTGAGCGAATTCTTGGCTAGACTTCTCGAGCAACTGTGACTATGTCAGAGTGTCATGTTTAGTTAGACTCGCTGAGTCTCATGGACGCCGTTCGTCCACTGAGACTCGTTTTTCCCATTTTGTGTGTGAATGTGATTTACACGCTTAAGACTTTGCGCCGCTGTGGCATTTAAAAAAATTTCTTTGAAATTTGGACGATGCATGTAAAACTGTACTCATATAAGAATCAGAAACTTAACTAGGATTCTTACCAAATTCTTGAAAGCATAATATCATTTGGAATTTGGCGAATAAAGATGATTTAAGAAGCCGCCTCTCTCCCCGTGTCCAACAAAAATGATCACGAATGAAAAATGACCAATTACACTGCGCGTGCGCACAAAGGTTTGACCAAAGGGCTGACAGTAAATTTCGCTGATCCCTCCTGTTCTTTTCAATGTCAATTTAACACACGATTCCCGCTGTTGTTTTGGTTCCAATAAAAGAGCCTAAATCCCAAGGCCCCGATCTCAAAACAATAAACATGGCGGAACAAGCACAACCCGATGACCGTGCGTAAGCAGTTGAAGGACTGGTTGATTAAGTTACGTGAAAATACGTCATTGATCAGCATCAATCTCTGCACAGCCAATTTGCGTCGGTCCAGTGTCCGATTTACACATTTTTTCCTACCTGCACTGGTGCATGTAGCCCAAAATTTCTACATGCACAGCAAAAAGTGTGCATGCACCAAAATTAAAGCAAACATAAAATCACATTGAATCACGATCATTGTCAGTTAAGCTTGTAATAATATTATCGGCTCCACTGTCAGTGTCATTTTTATGCCGATCACTCGCCGATTTCTTAGCCAAAACACTGGATGCTGTGGCTTCATCTGTTCTAGAACTAGTCGCCGACGAGGTGCACAATTTCCAGAATGATGCAAGTGTTTTTTGAGCTATTTCCTTTTTTGCTGGACATTATTATGATTATTTTCTGTACGTAAACAAATATTTCTTCTTCTTCTTCCATTGAGTACATCCCTCCGTAGTGGAGTATAGTCGTACTTGGGTGCAAAAGGTGCTTGGTCACGGGAACAAATTTCAACGAAATGTGCAGATAACTAAAAACATGGTGCAAGTAAAAAGATGACCCTGTGGCAGACTATCGGAGGGTGAGTGGTCCCAGACGGTTCGGAGAATATCCAGTGACTGAGCTGACACCACAGTGATTGGTAGAGAATTCCAGATACAGATGGCACTTGGGAAGAAACTGTGTTGATAAGACAGGATTCTGCAGTGTTGTTGTTTGAACTGTTGGTTGTGGCCTCTAGTCTGGTCTGATGAAGATGGGAACAAGTATGGTGGAGCAGCAGGAACAGGCCTTATATTAAGTATGCCTGGACCAGGAGCTAAAATGAGCTCCTGGTCCCAAAGATGGCTGGACATTATTATGATTATTTTCTGTACGTAAACAAATATTTCTTCTTCTTCTTCCATTGAGTACATCCCTCCGTAGTGGAGTATAGTCGCACTTGGGTGCAAAAGGTGCTTGGTCACGGGAACAAATTTCAACGAAATGTGCAGATAACTAAAAACATGGTGCAAGTAAAAAGATGACCCTGTGGCAGACTATCGGAGGGTGAGTGGTCCCAGACGGTTCGGAGAATATCCAGTGACTGAGCTGACACCACAGTGATTGGTAGAGAATTCCAGATACAGATGGCACTTGGGAAGAAACTGTGTTGATAAGACAGGATTCTGCAGTGTTGTTGTTTGAACTGTTGGTTGTGGCCTCTAGTCTGGTCTGATGAAGATGGGAACAAGTATGGTGGAGCAGCAGGATTCAGGAATGGCGGCAAGACCATGTACTATCCTGTACAGCATGATGATTTTGCTGTGGGCCCTACGTTCATAGAGTGTCTGCCATTGTAGACTTTGTAGCATCTGGGTTACGCTGCTCTGTTGGTTGTAGTCGGCCGTCACAAACCTAGCAGCACGCCGTTGGACCATGTCAATCTGGGCAATCAGGTCCTGCGTATGTGGATCCCACACCGTAGATGAATATTCCAGTGTGGGACGAACATATGTCTTGTAGGCCAGTTCCTTGATCTTTGGGGAACATTTCCTCAGATTGCGGCGGAGAAAGCCAAGGGTGCTGTTGCTTTTGTTGCAGATGTTCTGAACATGCGGCTTCCAGCTGAGGTTACGGTGGATAGTGACACCCAGATACTTTGCCTCATCAACAGTTCGGAGTGCAGTCCCATGGATTGAGTACTGGGTTGCACCCAAGATGTTACTTCGCTTGTTGGAGATTCTGAGAACTTCGCATTTGTCAGCGTTGAATTGCATTAACCACTTCTTCTCCCACTCCTGAAGGTTGGTGAGGTCTTGGTGAAGAGCAGTGATGTCATCTTGAGATTGGATTGGTCTATACAGGAGGGCATCATCAGCAAAGAGTCGTATACTTGACGAAACACACTCGGGAAGGTCGTTAATGAAGACCAAGAACAACAGGGGTCCCAGAACAGTGCCTTGGGGCACCCCTGAAGTTACGCTGGCGACGCTGCTCTTTTCCCCCTCAAGAATCACACTCTGGGTACGCCCTGATAAGAAGTCTCGTATCCAAGAGAGTAGCTGGCCTCGGACCCCGTAGTGATGGAGCTTCAAAAGAAGACGTTCATGAGGTACACGATCGAAGGCCTTCGAGAAATCAAGGAGAACTGCATCGATCTGCTGCTTGTCTCGAAGTCCTCTGGCCAGGTCGTCAATTGTTATCAGGAGCTGTGAATCGCAGGAACGCTTCTTCCTGAATCCAAATTGGCATTCAGTTAGCAGGTTGTGTGCATCGAGGTGTTGCATGATCTGGCTGTGGATGATATGCTCAGCTGTTTTGCAGACAATTGATGTGAGCGATATTGGGCGATAGTTTTCAGGTTTGTGTTTGTCACCCTTCTTAAAGATAGGAGTCACGCCAGCACATTTCCATGCAAGAGGGATCTTTCCTTGATGGACGGTGGCGTTGAAGAGTAGGCACAGAATTGGTGCAAGCTCATCCGCTGCTTCTTTAAGAAGATAGGCAGGCAGGTTATCAGGACCACTGGCTGTGTGGGGTTTGATGTTGGCAAGGAGTTTCCTAACACCTTCAGTGTCGATGGAGAAAGATGGTACTGGTGGGTGTGGGCTGATGCCAAGATCTGGTAAATCAGATGCATCCTCATTGGTGAAGACAGAAGCAAACTGATCGTTCAGCATGTTTGACTTAGTTGTGCTGTCACTTTGCAGGACACCGTCTTTCATCAGTGGCGCAACACCGAATTCTCGCATCGTTTGCTCTTGATGTAGGACCAGAACCTTTTAGGGTTGCTATCTCCTTCTCCACACAGCATGTCACTGATGTAGTTGTGGTAGGCTGATTTGCAGTCTCTTTGCAGGAGTTTCTTGAGGTCCTTATATCGGGTCCAGTCTTTTGGATCCTTTGATCTGGTGGCTCTTGTATAAGCTTTCTTCTTCCTCCTGGATAAGGCCTTGATGTGGCGATTGATCCATGGTTGATTGAATCTTGTAGAAGACAGTTTGGAAGGGACCATCGAATCCAAGATGTTGAGGAGGAAGGTTGTTATCTGCTCCCAGAGGTCATTGACATCTGTGTCAGTTGAATTGGAAGCGACAAAGTGACTGCCAAAGGTGTTGATTTCTGACTTGATGTTGCTCATATCAGCTTTCTTCCATAAGAGGATTTTGCGGCGGACTGGCTTTTGTCTTTTGGCACGGATGTCAGACAATGTAAGAACCATCTCGTGGTCGCTTACACCAGGCATAGGCAAACACTTGCTGACGAGGGCTGGTCTGTTAGTAAGAAACAGGTCCAAGGTGTTTTCCTCTCTGGTCGGGAAGTCGACAATTTGTGTTAGACCCAAATCGCTGAATGTAGAAAGAAAGCAATTGTTCATTGCAAGACTGTATTGGTGGCCAACAATAGCTGATGTGTCCCAATCTATGTCCGGAAGATTGAAATCCCCGCTGAGCCAGACTACAGCTGATGGGTTGCTAGAGACGACATGTCGAATAGACTGGCACAGGGACTGGGCGTAGGCAAGATCACGATTTGGTGGTCGATACGCTGACATAACAATGAGAGGTTGTTGACCATACAGCTGGATCTTAGTTGCAACTAGCTCACAATTACCATTAATTTTGATTTCACCATCAATGATGTCATTTTTGGTAGCAAGTAATACACCTCCATGGCCATCGGCACGGTCGTTCCTGATGGGGGGATTGTATCCAGGAGGCATCATTTCAGAACTTAACTTGGATGATTTCAGCCAGGTTTCATTTGCAATTAACACATCAGGCTGGCAACTTTCAACTGCTTCCCAAAATGTTTCCTTTTTGGCATGCAGACTTTGCAAGTTGGCTGAGAGGACCTTCAAGGGTCTAGGATCATTTTTCCTCCTTTTCTTGGACTTAATGGGGGAAGATTGTTGAAGAGGAGAGCCAGGATTGGGCTCAGAGTCAATGGATGAGCGACTGTGCGATGTAGGGCCACTGGTTGACGGACTTCCAAGGTTACTGGCATTAACTGAACTACATGTAAATGCATCCGATGAACTGTCAATGATTGATAACGCTTGAAATTTATTGTCAGATTCACTCAGGTAAGTATCAAGGATTGATGAGGAGTAGTTTGGGGTGTCACAAGACATACAAATCCAGCTAATATCAGATCTATTAATACTTTCATACACTTCAGATGACATTCCCATACAATCAGTATGATACCATGTATCGCACGTGTCACAGGCTACAGCTGTTCTCGTTTTTGACCAGCGAACAGCTTTCTTACAGACCCCACAGGGGTACTTAGGGGTATATGGCCCCGGGTTTACTTCAATGTCATTTGCTTGAGTAGCCAAGAGGATGGCAAGGTACATCAACGCTAAGTTCTTATTTGGTTGAATATCATTTGCAACTGGACATATTGAGAATGACCAGGGGACTTGCAATACATGTAGCTTACGACTATTAATATTGTGATACATATTGAGTCACCACACAGAAGTTCACACGTGACAACAAAAAGCTTATTGGTGGATGACATCTATAGGCAAGAGTCATTAGAGTATGCAGACACAGCAAAGTCAATTGTAGAGGCTGTAGTATGAGCTAGTATGGCAGTGATCATACTTCATAAGTTTACATAACAAAATGATGGTAGCCAAAAAATAACCACAAAGAGCACAAAAGGTGGCACTGCAAATGTCTAATACAAGTCAAAAATAACTGGTAACTGACCTTAGTTCCGGTAGCAAGGGGTAGTATGGGCATCAAACCTGTCATACCATGCATACATGCATGTTAAAACTCCGGACAGCATCGAATTTAAAATGATGATGATCGATGGTGAATGTAAACATTGATCCAGAAAAATCCAAGATGGTGGATAAACCCCGCGAAAGTAGTCACAGGAAATGCTCAAAATAATTGAGCTAGATATCAAATACGTGGAGAAACAAGTCCAAAATACGAATCACGATAGTTTGAACGAGCATTGATGTGAAAAAGTTGGCAAAAAACAGCGATCAGAAGATCAAAATAGGACAAAAAAGACGATCTCGATGAAGAGGATTTCGAAAATAGGTGTTCCCGTGATCGCGACCTTTGACACTCTCCACGGTTTCCCACGGTTTAAATTCCGGTTCTTTTTTTTTCAATTAAATGAAAATGACAGCTTCGACATGTGCGAGGGTATCGGGAATTGGTGGATGACGTCACATTACGCTAGCCCCTCTAAGGGAAGTCATAGTCTCGGACCAGACTGTATGTGGCTATCACGAATGTTCGTTAGGATCGACGAGTATCAGACCGACGCAAACTGGCTGTGTAGAAGACTAGGGAAGTCAATGAAAAAAAGTGACACTTCTCACGTGATAGGGGTATCGGGAATTGTCAATTGCGTCAGCCCTGAAGTCAGGATGTTGCGCTAAAAATAGATTGGGTTTTTCCAAATCGGACTGACTGCTTGTTTACTTTTGTAGGCCTATATTGGCCTTGTCATATCGCTAGCGCTAAAATCGTACATGCACGCGTGCAGGCAGGTAGTGAAAAGCTGCATGCACAAAGGGAATGTTACATGCACTGGTGCAGGTATGCAGGTGGTAAATCGAACACTGCGTCGGTCCTAACGCTCGTCGTTCCTATAGACACATACAGTGTGTGCCGAGCCCGGTGCCGAGACTAACCTACCACCTGCCTACGACAAAAACAAATGAGACGAAGAACTGAGCAACCATTTTTGTCCTGAAAAATGCTTCATCGTGACGATCGGAAACGCCAAAAAAAATTTTTTTACTACGCTGGATATTGTTCTGGAATCAAAGTACATGTAAGGATCAAATTTGAAGGTAAATAGGCCAACTATTGCAAGAAAATCTACTCACTAGGCGGCTAGGGACTGCGCATTGAGTACACGGCTATAGGGAAAACCAAAAATCTAGACTTAGTAGGACTCTACTTCATTTTTAATAATTAATTTTAGTCATGTCAGTGTTACTTTAATATTTTACTAACCTTTTGTGCAGAACTCATCTTATCCTGCTTTGTTTTCTCTTCAATTCCAAATCGCCCAAGTGGTATAATACAAAAGAAAGATATGAATTATGTCTGTGTAGTAAAAGTAAAAGTGTAGAACCCAATCAGCTAAACATGAAAACCATGAAAACAAAAACAGCGCTTCGCCGGCTTGTAAGGAAATGGGTGTCAAAGGTCAAATTGAAAATCCAAATCCACCGAACGGGATAAAAAATAACATCAAAAGCACCGCGTAACTGAAATTAGCGCCAGTTATTTTATTCCCTATCATATCAAAATCTTGTATAAAACATTCTCGATGTTTGTTTTCAGTAAATTACATACACAAAACATAATAAAACTTGCAAAATTTGATCCGATGGATTTATGCATCAACTGCACGTTACTATGCACTGATTGATTACAGTGTTGCCATCCAGTTTGAAACTCTTGACACTTTACCTAATTTACTGAAATTAGCTGATGCAGTGATACACAGATATTGGAAACAAGCTTCATCTTTTGCAGGAGAATGTGACACATTTTGTCACGGACGGACACTTTTGGGTGTCACGGACGTCGGACAGACACAAATGCTAACCAGAGGAGCAACTTTTAAAATTGCCATTTATTTACCCCTTGAAGCAGCTGCACATTGCCATGGACAAATTATCTTGCAATTCTGAGTTATGACAAGAAATATCCATTTTTGTCACGGACGGACAGAATTTTTGACACGGATGGACATTTCATTACAAATTTTATTACAATGTCCTATATTTGACAGCTTATAAATAAAACATCAAAAGAACTCTAAACTTGGTTTTACTATATTTGTGTTGACCATGTGTGTTTAAATTTGTCCTCAAGAGTTGATCAACAAGGGACCCTTAATTCTTCAGATAGACCCCCCTAAACTTGCTCCATATGGCTGAAGTCTGTGTAAAGAACTTCACTCCACTATGTACCATCAGCCCTGAATAATCAACAGCAGGCCCGTACGCAAGATTTGGGGGGTGCTGATTTTGAAAAAGTGGACTTTTTTCCAAGGGGGGGGGGCAATTTTGTGAAAAGTGGACTTTCTTCCCCAAATTTGGACTTTTTTGACCCAAAAAGCGTAAAAACCTTGATTTTTTGGCTCGCTACGCTCACAAATTCTTAAATTTTGGGATACTTTTGTAAATTTGGGGAGATGCGGTCGCACCCCGCAACCCCCCCCCCCCTGCATACGGGCCTGATCAACAGTAAAAGTGAAATATATTCTAGGCATCTTTTGGTTATATGTTCAACCTGTTAATTTTAGTTACTTTGCAAAAATTGAGCATCAAGTGATATAGTCATCTTTAAAATAGACCCCCCTGAAATGGCCCCAAAATGACAGGTGTACCAATATTGAAGGTAATTCACAGTCCTCATAGAGTAACGTATCATTTTCAGTAATGAATCAAGCAACAATGAAAGTGAACTAAAGGCATATGTTGCTTTATATAATGTTTAATTAGTTATTGTTAGTAGCTTTGCAAAGATTGAGCATCAAGAGATTGTACATCTTTAAAATAGCCCCCCCCCCCCGCCCCCCAAAATGGCTGGGGACCAATATTCCTGACACAAAGTACCACTTTCAGTAGTGAAATTAAAATGTCCATCTGTGACACTTATTTTGTCCGTCCGTGACAAATTTTAAATTGAAGATTTATCTTAATTAATGGTGCTTTTGTTAAATATCATTCCTGCATGGGAAAGGACATGAATGAGATTGATGATACTTTAGCATCAAATTATTTTTCTACCCTTTGCTTGCAAATAGTTAAAAAACTTTCAAAAGTGTTTTTCGAAGTGTTTCATACGGACGACGGACATGCTGTTACTAAGTGATAGTGCCTGTATTATTTCCCACTAACTTTTTTTATAAAATGTTTATCTTATTTTATAAATACATGTTTAATCTAGCTATATCACAGCACCAAACTTGAAAATGTAACTACTTGAAAATGTTGCTGTTTGAATTTGAATTGGCTAATTCAAACCTGGAAAATCTCTAAATTTAGTGTCACTAGACAGATAGACTTGGCAACACTCAAAAAGTGTGCCCTCTTCGCCACCGGATGGTCATTGTTATTTTGTCCAATATCCTGATGTTAATGTTTTGTCTGGCTTGGTTGTGATCCGTCAATGTCATGGCCCAATTCGTTCATCAGGAAAACAGGCCCCTCAAGAAACCTCGTCTTGGATGCCCTGATGTGTACCCTCAGGATCCAAAACAAAAAGAGGTAAGTACATCGGACATCCGTGATATAATCTAGGTTATTTGCTAGTAATGGGATGATTCATTTAACATGTTTTTTAAGCTTACCTAGCTAGTCTAGCTAAAAATGGCTACAAACATATCTACATACTAATTTTATTACTAGGAATTTCAATTGACTGAATTGAACACAGCTTTCAACAGCTGTACGCGATCCAACAACGATCGTGTATCGCATATTTCAAATTACAACGCGAATGCACACACTTAGAAATCACGAGTGCATGGCTGAATTAACTTCCGTGTTACGTACGCACAGTCTGACACTGGCACTGGCGCGGCGTGCAGTGTACATCGAAAATTGGCACACTATGTCGGCTGTGTTCATTTAATTAAATTTTTTAGTTATAGTCCCAGTTACTCAAGAACTCTATCTAGCCTTGAATTGGCACACAACTTTACGCATCGATGCTAGAGTACAATGTAAAATGCTATCGTTTTTTGGTCGGAAAGCGTTGTTGACAATTTTTGCAATGCCAATGAATGTTAATTGTTATTTATTCTGTTTAATGTTGATATTTGGATGAAAGTTATTTTGATGAGTTGAATGCATCTATTTAGTAACATATATTGTGCCTATTTTGAACAGTCTAAAATTTTGTTGAAGGGCAATTTTAGCAACATTTTTGATGCGGTCGCCTGTTGTGATCAGCTGTGTTTACTTCTGAACTTCCATTGCTTTACAAGGTGTCATGCTTCAGCGAATCCGACTAAATTTTGAATGCAATGGTCTCTAGCCTCGAATGTGAAGCTCTCGGTGAGCAAATTTGTGGCTAGACTTCTCAAGCAAAGTCCCAATAACTGAGATCTGACGACATATCATTTTATACACTGTACATTACATGTAGGTACCGTATTTTTAATTTTCTGTAAAGTGTAATTTATTATTGTCTGGTCTTGTGGACTTCTAGTATGTGGCATCCTACAATAAGGCTAATGAAATGAAATGATTAGAAATTCCTGTCACTTTTTTTTCAGTGAAATTGTCAAAACTTTCATTGCTAAACCTGTATATTGTTGATGAAAGACCATAAAAACAGATACATGCTTAGATCATCATTACAGACATTTTGCAACTAGACTTCTCCATAGTTCACTTGCCCATTGTGCATAGATTTTCATGTTTGATCTGAACTTTTTAGTCACCGTACTCCCTCTGTTTGTTGGTTTCCTAAGTGGACTACTTAATTTACATGCACGGTAAACATGTTTAATATGGTTGTCTATGGATGAGATTGTATTGTCGGATTTCTGGTCTACTTTTTTTATTCAAAAACCGCTGCTTTTAGAGCCTTTGATTCAATCTTTCAGAATGCATACATATCGGTATCCATGTTGGATGTCAAGTCATGAAGTCAACTCAACGTACATGTTCGTACAGCAGTATGCAAAACTTTGATGCATTGTAAATATTATGGGGGAGTCGTATACAATATGCGAGGCATCACTTGCACAAGTAATCGTTTGCTTTCTTATAAAGCTCTACACTACAAACAAAATGCTTGAAAAGTTCAGCAATGTACATTTATTATATAACAACAATGATATTGAAAGAGTAGATAAGTTTAAATATCTAGGTGTAAAATTTGATAGCAAGATGTCTTGGTCAGCTCACGTTGATAATGTTAGTAAAACTATTTCCAAAAGAACTGGCATAATAAAACGCCTAAAATATTTCTTTCCATACAAAACCACTGTAATGTTATCCAATGCTCTTGTTATTCCCCACTTTGATTATGGCATCATGGTCTGGTCAAATTTTAGTGTAGAGTAGGCCTACCATAATAGGCTTCAGGTACTTCATAATAATTTAGCTAGAATAATTCTCTCAGCAGATATAAGGACACCAACTAATGATTATATGAATACTTTGCAGTGGGTTAAATTTGATCAAAGATGGCATAATACTCTATTAATGACTGTTTTCAAATGTTTAAAGAATGAATATCCATCATACTTATCTTCTCAATTTGATTTTGTTCATGATAACCATAATCATATAACTAGAAATCATACTTCTAATACATTGATTGTTCCAAAATTTAAATCAAATTCAGGTCAACATACTTTTCACGTCAGGGCAGCCTATGCATGGAATTCTTTGCCACCGACAGTAAGAGCGCAGATGGAAAATATGACTTTAGGCCAATTTCAGTCAAAAATTAAAGAAATTTAGGCCTGTCTTTATCTACATTTTGTTCATTTGCTTGCTTAATTTTTGTATAAATATAATTATTGTATTTCTGTATTTTGAATCATGGTATTTATAATTTTCTTGAAGTTGACGATACCATTATACTTATTTGTAATACTAGTATATTATGTATGCTATTTTTGTAAATATTGTGTATCGTAATATATTTTGTTGCTATAACATGTATACAATGAGGGCCTGCTTGAAAAGCAGTGCTTGTCACTGAAGCAGTATTACCCTCAATAAAGAAATACTAAATAAATAAATATATAGTAGGCCCTATAGGCGACAGTCAAAGTATGTCGCAGAGATTGTTAAAATCATCAGATGGGGACGTATTCAGTTGTGTCGAATGAATTCCGGAGGTTTGAAAAAAAAATTAAATTTATCATATTTTTTACACGTTTTGTAAAAAAAATTTAATTTTTTTTGCACTAATGCGGGTGAATAAACTGCTGAGACAAACATTTTTTTAATTTGGCCTAATCACTAGAAACATGATGAGGTAATCCTTAAATTTCCATTATTTACTACGTCCTCTACCCTACAACTAAGAAAAACTGCTGATTATGATCAGCAGGGGATGTCAGACATTTTGACTGGAGAGTTTCAATTTTGATTATTTACATCTCAATTTTCAGATAATTGACTTTTTTATGAAAATAGTGAAAGTTTTGTTCAAATTGAAAAGGTGATGCGGTCAGGTGACAGGAAACTAAGAATCAACTTTTATTACTATAATCTGTTCAAGGTGTTAACCATATCATGTATACGCATGCAACGTCAAGTTTGTGTATAGGACCTTTGTGGAAAATAATATGCGCTGGATATTTAACAGTACACTTAATTTGTAAAAGGAATAATGCAAAAAATTAAAATAACACGACACAGTGCAATTGGAGAGTAAGTAAACATATTTCCCGTCCCGACATGTTTGTCAGAAGTTCCGTTTCTCTAAAAGACATCTCTAATGTTTCTTGAGATATTTGAATCCTTCTACACGCTCGCAGGATGCTACAAATGACCAAATTGCAAAAGTTGAAAATAGTTACTAACCTTAAAGGAGTATTTTGTGATCCTAGCATCATCTTTTTATGACAGTTATCGGTAGATTTCCACGAAAAAAGCTTATTCCAAAAATTTCAGTTGATTCTGATTTTGCATTGGCGAGTTATGCATGGTTATCAATTTCACGATATTTTTACTAAACACATTAATCTGCAAGAAATATTTTGTACATAAATATTATAAAGCCAGAGGTTTCCAGTGGTATAAAAATCTCAACTTTTTAAAGGAAAGTGGGGGATGAGGCTGTGGATCATGAAATTACCTTAATCACTGTTAATAACATGATTTTCTCTGCAGTTTCTCTGTGTAGCATCAAATTCATCTAGGAGCCATATTGAGTAATGATCATGTTTTTTGAGGAGGGCACATAAAATAGGTGGATATTTTTGCTAAAATCCATCATAAACAAATGGTTTTGGTCTTATTTGAAAGATAAATGATTAATTTAATAAATTAATAACAAATACATTTGAACAAATTTTTGTAATCAATTAATTTTAATTACAACAGCTTAATTAAATTAATTAATCAGGGGTGGAGCTGGAAGCTGCTCTGTATAATTATATCCAATGGGAAGTTGGTGTGCATTGATAAAATTTATGCACTTTGGTGCCTAGTAGAAATTTGTATATACATGTAGTATTAATCCATTTAGAGTTTAAAGTGGGGGAGTTTTCCATTTTACGGACAACAGAAAAAAAGAAGTTTATTTACATCTAAAATATTGACTACCGTATTTTGAAAGTACATTCAGCAAAAGGTCATTATATTTATGATATTTTCTTCAAATTTTTCCTTTATTTTTCTTGCCTTTAGGCCCACAGTACACTCTAATGAAAATGCTAGATCAAGTTTGCATAAATTGGCTGCTTATACAGGTTCAAATTTTGAAATCTGTCAAATCTGGGTAACAACCATGCCAATGGACAGACTGGAGCCAGCTGAAGCTTTTTGTTGCTATTAACATTATATTAAATATGATTTTTTTCCTTCAGGATGAGTTGACAACAACTAATGTTAAGCAAGGTTTCAACAACCACCCCACATTCTCTGATGAGTATGGCACAGCTAGATTCAGCCACATCAATCAAAACAAGGTGAGTTGAATTCAGTAAGATTGAGATACCTACACAGGTCTGTACAGAGATAGTATAGACGAATCTAATTTCACACATTCCTACACCTCAATGGCAGCCATAGCCGCAACGGGGACCCAGCTATCTCACCTAAAATGTGAAATGATGCAGCCTTGAAGGGTAATTTAAACTGCATTCTATCACCCGTGTTACACATAGACAAAAGAATGATGACTGTTTACAGCACAAAAGAATCTAACATCGAATTTCATGCGGGTTTAATCCACCCAATTGGGCACTCACAACACCTATTTGGTGCATGCGGGGTCCCAATAATGGCCGACCAAATCCTGACCATGACTTGGCTCGTTGGATTCGTCTATACATTGCCAGGGCTTTGAGAATCAAACCCTGAACAATGACACCATGGAGGGACCCGAAGTTTGATAACAATAAACAGCACCAAATAACAAAAAAGGACTTGAATTTACTGCAGTGTGTATAAAGAAGATTGTATAATGATTAATGAATGATGCACATTATGCATATTGCTTGTTTTTGGTGCTGTTTTCAAATCCTTCATTATAAAGTATGTAATTTAGGGGTTGTTTCAAATTCTTCATTATAAAGTGTGTCATTTAGGGGCTACTATTTACGCCCCAACCACCAATTGCATAGGTCTCCAAGCAGATGGCTTCACTATTTCACACAAGCTGGGTGCTCTATGTACAATCCATCAACCTCCTTGGCATGGCTTGAAAAAGTGGGGAATTTGGGAAGCTCCTTCCCGGAAATGTTGGCATTTGGAGGGAAATTCTGGTATTTTGGGGGAAATTGTGTTTTTTGTGTATATAAAAATATGCTATAAACTGTGGGAAATTTAGCTTGCTTCTCGGGAAATTAACATTTTTTGAAGCCCCGCTCCTTGACCTTGGTTTTATTAAAAATGTGAAAATCATAATCTAAATGTAATTTTTGATTATGTAAGAAATCACTGAAAACAAATTTAAGCAAATATGGAAACAGTTTTGCTCAACCTTTTAAGGGAACAACCCAAAGGTTTGATGATATCCTATAAAAAAGTTCTTTTGTTGGGAGGCTGACCCCCTCCCTCCCTCCCTCCCTCTCTCCCTGTACGATAATGTAAGTGTGAAATATTGAAAATTCCAACCTCAAAAGATCAAATTCGACTGATGTTTTTTTACAATTATAATACTTGGACCCCTTCCCCCTAACAAAAGGACTTACGTTTATAGGAAGTTACCCAAGTATTCATGGTAGTTAAAAACGTACAGGTTATCATAAGTTAGACCCTGTTGGCCTATCAGTTTAATTTTTCAGTGATGCCAAGATCAACTTCATGTGTGGCATATCTCTAAATTAAATTTGGTATTCAGGATAGCAACATTATTTGTAAAAAAAGTTGATGTAGTAATACATGTATGTACTATTGTCTTTTCAGTTTCTTTTCTTATACCCCGTTGTGCAAGAAGCCAAAACTGGATCACATCACATGCATGTGGTCACATGTTATATACTGGTCCTGTGAATATGGTATATTTGTTATATGGAAAGTAATTTTTCTTGGGGAAACAGGAAATGCTGTCAAATATAATTTTATGGAGTATTATTTTTTATTCATTGCTATTTACTGCTCTATTTTATTCAATATCAGTTTGGACAAAACTTCAGTGCCATTGTAGCAGAGAAGCAGAAAGTCAACACATTCCATCATGATACTGGGAAAAAGAAATTTACAATCTCTAAGGACAACTACTGGCTGGTAAGAATGCTGCATGTGTGGGGGTGGGTGTGTGTGTGAGAGAGTGAGGGTTGTTGGGATGTGTGTTAACACCAGCAAACAATGACACACATATCCTTGTTTACTGTTGCTTACACATAGGGGATTGTTTATGTGCACATTAGTGCTTACCTCTGAGGAATTTAAACTTGAAAGCACATGTTTTTTGAGGACTTTTACTCCTGTTATGTCTGGAGTTGTTGGGTGGTGGGGTATATTTCATTAGCATACAATTTGTGTGAACCGAAAATGTGAAATTAATGTATGGAATGTTTATATACAGATACACAGCATCCACAATTGCATGGTCTTGTACAACCTCTAAATTGTGCAGACCTGCCAGTAAGTTCTATCAAATATTTTAACAGATAATAACTTGTTATGAGGCAAGCTTTTATAGAAACATAATTCACAACACTTTTATTGTTCTTTTGTCAGGTTACTCCAACAACCAAGTCCAGAGCATCACTGCAAAATTGGTTTCAAGATCTGGCTGGCAGTAAACCATTGGTGCACCTTGCCAAAAGGGTATGTGTCATACATTAATCCATCAAATATAGGGGAGTCATAATGTTTTGTTTGACTGAAATTCAATCTCTACAGTATTTCACAGTCTGTAATAAAACTTCAGATCATTTTGAACTGAAATTCAATATCTTTTCCCTGACAGTATTTCACAGGTCTATTATATATGTGACACGATCTGGTCCACGGGGGCCAAAGGAGGCATTTTTTAAAATTGAGTTACTGTAATTATTACATAATACATACAATAGGCTATCATTTACTGAAAACACTTAAGGCCCAGCATACCTGGTTCTAAAGTTTTGAAGTTTTTTGATGTCTATTTTCTTATGTATTTTCTTATGTTTTTACTCCATTTGCCTTTATCTCAGTTTCAAATTTGCCACCTTTGGCCCCATGGACCAGATCGTGTCACATATATATTTGTAAATTGTATAATTTTGAAGTATGTATATTATCATTGTTCAAAAGGTATGTATGTTTGTTTGTGTTTTTAGGTACCAATGTTCAGCAAGAAAGAAGAGAACCAGATTTTCTCCACACTATGTGATTATATGGTACCAATGGTGAGGGCAGCATGGTACTTGAAGATGACAGCTGCTATATCTGCTACCATGGCAGAAACAAAGACCATGAAGAGAAGAGCACCAATTGATCCATCACAAGGTGAGTTGCTTCACATTAGATGAGGGGTTTGTACTAAGTTGAAATGTCAAATGGAATCAGATCTCCATGTTATGTTAAAAACCCTGGGGGTTGGGGTACTTAGGCAATACCTTGAAAGCATAGCTACCCGTCATAACAATGAAAAATAACTAGGACTATGAGTCTCTTTTAGCACAGCAAGGATCTACATTCAGGGAATCAGAAGTCAAGTGCTTGAGGTAACACTTAACCTGAGTAGTAAATAAAAATTAGTTATTTGCAGAAGGTCAAACCAAACCTTGTGAGGGTTTATAAGGTAAATCCTCAGTCAGGGACACTTCAAAAGAGTTCAAGGTCAATTTGGCAAGTGTTTTGTTTTAAAATATACCTAGTCCTACAGTGTTTTCCAGCATAATCAAGTTATGGGCATTCAAGGAAGATTTTTGACCAAACCTAACGTTTTATACATGAGTGTGCCTCACCCTTAGGCTTAATGAATATGGCTAAGTGCAATTATCATTAAAAGTAGGTTGTAAGATACTTATTAGGGCCCGGTAATTACTTATTTGTTGTGGTGTAAGCTATCAGCCTAAGAAAAATGGTAGATCTTTGTTGTTCTTTGTGATTTTGATCTTGTTTACAAATTCCTTTGCAGAATATTGCCAAATCTTGTGCAAGTTCCTGAAGGAGCAGCTAACACGTGTGATGGAGTACCATCATAATTTAACACAAGCTACCAACACAGCCTTACAAGCTGGATTATGCTCCGAATCCATACAGACCCCAGCACCATCACAAGAAGAACAAAAAGCTATCAAACTATGGCAGTTCACCACCAAGTTAACAAGATACATTTACCAGGTCAGTGAAACCCCTCTTATCCTCTTCCCATTTCTTTTTGATAATCTTAAATGTATTCTCCTGGCTTTATCCATAAGTTAGGATTGAGAAAATTATTGCAATCTGGTAGCGACTGTGTGAGTGTGTCTGTTTCTACATAACCCGAGCTGATCACAGAGTGGAGAACGCTCAATTTTTGACCAATAAATAGCGCAATTGTTGCTGATTGAAAAATTGATTATCCAAAAATTACTCTCATGTCAGTACTGAGTGCAAATTAAGCTTGACCCTGTAGCAAATCCCATTCCCATTTAGATGGATATGATTTGAACCAAAGGGCCCTTGTGCTAGGTCAAAGGTCAGGTCTCATTTTGGTCAGTTGTATTTTTCAATCACAATTTTCCTGTGCTATAATCCCAGTCCCATTTATATGGAATTTGAACTCAAAAAGATATCTATGTGACTTATCAAATTATATGTGAGTAACCACAAAAGGCCTGAGATTTTGGAAGCAGGTAGTGTAATCCTATCAAAGCATTTCATTTTTGCATTACATGTATCACTTTCTTTCTCAGCTTCTGTTTTCAAACAGTTCACATTTCAAAAACATTTGATGTTAACTTTTAATTCCATTTTCACATGAACAAAAATCCTGTAAGAAGATGAGTGGTACACAGACCAACATTTGCATAAAGATTTGTTCACACCTGTATTGTATTGTTTTTCAGGAGGGTATGTTGGAATGTCATGAGTTCCTATCATGGCTAGTTGAAGTCATGGAGAAGATCAAAGCTCATGATGATCACACACTGAGATTTGTTTTACCTCTTGTTACACAGGTAAGGAAGGCAAATAATTAGAGAATAAAAGATACGATTTTGTCTTTTGTCTATCCATGTCATAATGAGTAGTGGATGCTGGCGCAATTATATAAAAACATTGGCCAGCCCATCAATCAATTATAACACATTTTATATTGGATAGACAAAATCCTATCTTTTATCCTCTAGTTGATAAGAATTCTGTAATCTCATAGGTCAAACACCTTTTGGATAAAATTCTGTATTACCTGCGTACTCTTCATTAATATACATAGGTAATATTTCCTGTATTGCCTGCGTAGTCCTAATACGTGGGCATTTGCGTAACATGACTCACACGGTATCCTAAGATTTCGCGTACATGCTTCAGCGCGGCGCGGCTGCACTGTTAAAAAGCAAGGAAGAAACTGGCCTACCTTTCAGTAAGAATATCAAACTAAATTCCTCCAGCAAAATTCGATAATAGAATTCATGTTCACTATAAGGATAAAATCGTTACCCCTGTTTGTTTACGAAATATGGGAAAATATCTACTTTCTGGTGCCGTATTCCATTCAGCCTCAGCTTCATGGAATGATGCACATTGCATTCCAAATAACCGACATGTTTGTGTACTCATTTGCTAGTTCCTGGAAGAGTTTGTGAAGAGCCAGATGCTTTCTCGTCGCCTTGCATATGTTTGTGCTAGAAGATTGATGGCCATGTTTAATGAAGCTTGTAGCAGTACTCCTCCACCGCACTCACCTCATGCGATGGGCAACAACTCAGCAAGGTAGGATAATCCCATCAGCACTACCGCCATTTTTTCTGATTGGTTAATAACATAATATGCTTATCTGACTAACCAATCAAAACAAAGCGTTTAGATCTCTTGGC